>NC_090727.1:50159709-50164709 GCF_036898095.1 Palaemon carinicauda
TTGCAAGAGCTTCGTTGTTAAGAGGACAAAATCCCTTTGTCACTGCTATTGGCCATTGATTAAGTCAATAAGACTAAAGAATCTAAGGGACTGAAAACAAAAATAGGTCTTGAATTTGGAAAACCTTTTAGGTTCTCAATCCTCCATTGTGAGGGAATTTAACCCTAAGCATACTGTATATGTGGAGTGTATAGATAAGAGCGAAAGAAAAATGAAATGAACATTGACCAATATTGATCGATTTGCATCACTAATAAAAATCGAGGCAGATTGACTTCATGGAAGGTCCACTTGTGATCTTACTTTCGTCTCCTCATTCAGAATTATTGACGTCAGCATAAAAACATGGAAAATTAAGTTGTGTTAATTTCAGATAATGTAACCAAAATGGCAACATCTATAAATGAAAGTTTTCATTGTTGTTGTTGATCATGTTAAAAGAAAATAATAATAATAATAATAATAATATATATATATATATATATATATATATATATATATATATATATATATATATATATATATATATATATAAACAAGCTTACCAGAAAGAAACCAGCTTAATCGATCTTTCTCTTTTGAACTGCTGCAAATCCCGCCCAATGTGAATGGCGAATCTCTGGGTCTTGCAAGATTTCCAATCAAGATTTTGTTTTTATTGAAGAAAATGGGGAGGATTAATCAGCTCCAGAATTAATCCTATCAGTGAGGGGAAACGTTCTACCACATATTTTTTTCTCTCAGGCCGTTAGGAAAAATCATATTTCCTTTTCATTGGTTAAACAATATAAAGTTTTTCAAATAACTTTTTCAGTATTTCAGATGAAACCTAAAAGATAAAGAAAACCATAGGAAATTTAAGAAAAATATCTCCGATATACATATATATATATATATATATATATATATATATATATATATGTACATATATATATATATATATATATATATATATATATATATATATATGTACATATATATATGTATATATATATATATATATATATATATATATGTATATATATATATATATATATATATGTATATATATATATATATATATATATATATATATATATATATATATATATATATATATATGTACATATATATACATCATATATATACATACAGTGTATATATATATATATATATATATATATATATATATATATATATATATATATATATATATAAAATCATCATCTACGCCTGTTGACGCAAAGGGCTCTCTCTCTCTCTCTCTCTCTCTCTCTCTCTCTCTCTCTCTCTCTCTCTCTCTCTCTCTCTCAAGAAAAAAATACTAACGTACTAGGCGAATATGATTTAACACCACCAACCACCCGTTGATATACTGCCGCTAGAGGAGAGCTATTTTTTCCTTTGACTGGCCAGACAGTACAATATTAGATGCACCTCTCTCGTTACAGCTCATTTTTCCTTTGCCTACACATATACTGAATAGTGTGGCCTATTCTTTCCTCCTTCTCCTCTGTCATCTTACACTTCACAAACTGAGATTACCAAACAATTCTTCACTGAAGAGGTTAACTACTGCACGATAATTATTCAGAGGCTACTTTCCCCTTGGTAAGGGTAGAAGAGACTCTTTAGCTCTGGTAAGCGGCTCTTCTAGGAGGATACTTCAAAATCAACCCATTGTTCTCTAGTCTTGAGTAGTGCCAAAGTCTCTATAGCGTGTTCTTCCAGTGTTTGGGGTACAGTTCTCTTGCTTGAGGGCACACTCGGGAATACTACTGTATCTTATTTCTTGTCTTGTTTTTTGAAGGTTTTACAGTTTATAGATGAAAGGTCTATCTAAATGTTGTTACTAATCTTAAAATATTTTATATTGTTCATTATTTCTCTTGTAGTTTATTCATTTCTTTTCTTCACTGGGCTAATGAGTTAGCAAACGATAACAATCGGTACAATAAGAGACCAAATCTCATAAAAATTTTAAAAGATTTTTTTACCAACAACGTTTAGTCAAAAGCACAGCAGTCCAATTAGCATTTTCTGATAAACGTAGAGCTGATAATGAAGGTTTCAAATTGAATTAAAATCATGTATAATATACCGAATACTGCAATTTAAGCTTCTCTGCATCTTAATAGTCAGTCATTCAAGAGCTCTTTAATTAACTAGAATCACGGAACTGACTTCCATATTAATCACTAAAAAAGGCAGACCTTCACCTAAGTTTTAAAGACGAAAGTAAATATGTACAGGAAATTCCTTTGCTTTATATTAACAAAGGAAAGGACCACTAACTCCATAAAAGGTCTCCTTTGATGGAAGGATATAGCTGCTAGAAATCCATTTTTAAGAATCCTTGCCAGAGAGGCAGCTCACACATTCCTGCCTAATAAAGAAGCTGAGTAAACTAGTTCTGGTATACAAAGAAGAGACCCTTGTCTGACCGTCTGTCTGTCACTGTTAATAAACGTCATGTGCTAAATCTTAATGAAATATTCTCCTAGAACAGGTTTCAGATCTTCGCAACTTAAACAAAAAAGGACATTAGAAAGAGCAAGCCTTCCTCTTAGAGTCCTTGACTCACTAAAGTAAAGGATACGTCACAATGGATAGATTTATAAGAATATGAGACAAACTGTCCATTCCGTTTTAATTAATATACTACCCTAAACCATACACAACTTTACTCAATGAAAACTACCCCACCAGCTTTCCTATCATTAAAAAAATAGGCTACGTCCTGATAGAAACAGGAGACAATACTCAATATATGTGGCAAGAAAACAAAACAAAAAGAAAACGTTCAAACAATAACTGAAACTGAGGCCCAGTGGCAAACTGTGGTTGCCAATGAGACTCTCCATTCTCGCAATGCTTTGGTGACTACAACACTCCTGAACCGTTGTGATGCACCAACAACCTCCATCGGACATTCAATAACAAAAGGGCTGGGAAATAGGCAGAGAAATGGAAGGGAATCATTCTTTAATTCACTGGTGCAATGCGAGGGTGGTGAGAATATATGGTATGGACTATACACAGCAATTTGTGGGTAGTAATTAATATCTGGGATGGAAGTGAGACAGGCTTTTATAGAGGCAAGAGTGAGGTTTGGTAGAAGTTACACAAAAGATATACATGAAAGGAAAAATTTGCAAGATGGAAACAGTGCTTGAATGGAATGGTTGGTGTTACAGTTAATAAAAAGCGATTACAGAATGTGACGGAAAACTGCAGAGAAAACTGAAAGAATCTCAAAGTTGTGAATGGACATGAATAAGGATATAAGAATAAATGGAAACCAGGAACATGCTGTAATGAGGTTTATTATTATTATTATTATTATTATTATTATTATTATTATTATTATTATTACTTGCTAAGCCATAACTCCACTTGGAAAAGCACTATGCTACAAGTTCAGGGGCTCCAACAGGGAAAATAGCCCAGTGAGGAAAGGACACAAGGAAATAGCTATATTTACAGATTATGATATGATAATCAAAGGTTCGAATAGAGGAGTATGTGAAATGATGAACATAGCCAGGGGTGTACATAAGATTTATAAGAGGCTTGAATAGTATGTGAAAATAAAAGTTTGAAATGTATGAAGGGATTATCGAGCAAAACTCCTTTATGAAAGTCTAACGTAGTGTTGGCGTATACTGCAAATAAAAAGAAAATACCAGTAGCTGTTGAGACTAAATGTCTGAGTAGTATAATACACATACTAAGTTGAAAAGGTACAAAATAGGGAAATGCGTAGAAAAGGCCAAAAAAGCTGGACTGAGAAATGATGGATTAAAGTGCTCCGAGATGGTTTGGACATGTAGAAAGAATGAAAGATGGTAAGGTGGTAAAACTGGTTGCATTTTCAGTATATATTGGAATATTCAGAGGAAGGGAAAGACCTAGAATACTTTGGATAAATAGGCCCGAATAGAAGGAGTCTCGGAAAGAAATAAGAGGTAAACTAGAATAAGACATACTCCACTAAAACTCCCAATATTCCGATTTGGCCTCTTCTCTAGTTATCAAAATGCCTTCGCCATAATTGTTAGGTGTTCATTGTTTCACATTATATATTCTATTGTTCCACGGATATAATGTTATTTTGATTGCCAATAGGCTTGGTTTCATTCCAGACATTTCAACTTTACTTGTTGTTTCATTGTTGAAAAATTATGGAACAAGACGACTTTCGTTACCAACTCATCAACAAATAAAACTACATCAAGATGTTATAAATCAAAAAGGCAACAATATAGTATCTTGTATATGGAGATGTTAATTACTTGGTCTCGGTCTATAAATTTTGGTAGGTCATTGCTTCTAGGAATACGACCTTTCTTTATTACCATGTTTGAACTATGTTAATACTTGCTCGGTGTTTTACAAGCAATGGTTTCAAGATTTTAACCCATAATTAAAAAGAAAAAAAATATTTCCCTTCAATATACTATCTAGAGAAAATATAAACTGCACATTTACTGCAGCTAATTAACTAATGCTGCTATTTAAAAATCGTTCATTTATACTTCAATTAGCAACTATTCTCTCTCACTATAAGGAATAGAAGAAATCCTTTCCAAACAGAAATGTAATAAAAAAAGGATTGATGATTGAAGGGAATAGCTCACCTGTAGTAAAGGTGAGCTAACAGATAAAGAATCAGCTTTCGGTACAAGCCATCCAAATACTTGTACTGTATATGAATTGACTTTCCTTTTCATCTCCTCTCACGCCTATTGACACCAAGGGCTAACTGAAAATTTACTTTAAGCAATAAAAAATCCACAATTGCAAACATACGAAGTATCTAATACATAGATTAAGGCCAGTAAACCTTTACCTGCCTTCGTCACCACCCTCATCAGTGTAACACTGTTGCAGCTTGTTGGATTATACAGGTGTAGAGAGAGAGAGAGAGAGAGAGAGAGAGAGAGAGAGAGAGAGAGAGAGAGAGAGACTCTGGTACTATACATTATTTCCCTTGACACCCAAACTCATATCAGAAGTAA
>NC_090727.1:50167209-50172209 GCF_036898095.1 Palaemon carinicauda
AATGTTGTGTTGAGTTATTCCTCAAAACCGCTATGGCCATACGATTTCTAGCAACCCTTCTGTTATGTCTTCAAAGAAGCATGAGAGAGAGAGAGAGAGAGAGAGAGAGAGAGAGAGAGAGAGAGAGAGAGTATAAAATACCAATAAAAGAGTGTCAAATAACGAGAACTGAAATGAGAACCCATCAAATGTCTGCTTTCTTCCCCTGACAATCATCGCCGCTTCCTTTTATCAGAAGATGAATAAGACTGACATTTGCAATTATGAAAGAGATGCGAATCGTAGTTTCCTAATGTGGAACAATTTTGCGATTTTCTGTTTCGTTCAATTTCAGTAGAAGAGACTTAAAAATCTATCAGAGATGAATTATTCTTACCAACATACGTTAGGTATTGTCATATTTTACTATACTGCAAAGAACGCATTATAACATAGCTTTACCTCCACAACCGAATTTGGAAGGATATTACCCCCCCCCCCCCCCCATTTGTGTTTGATTGTGTGTGTTTGTAAACAGCTTCCAGGATACAATTTTAATCGTCATGATACTTGCATGGATTAATTTCTATGTAAGCAGGCGGAAATGATTAAAATTTGGAAAGTCAAGGTCATGGTCAAGCAAAATGTCCAAATCACGTAATCAGCCATAAGTTTGGACATCATTGTCACGAAGACTTCAAACTTGGTTCATATTTGAGTGTATGAAAATCCACGCCAACTGATACATCTTAAGGTCAAAGTTTAAGGTCAAGGCCAAGAAAAAGATCGAGAAATGAGCTGCTGCGGCGGAGGTCTGTGCTCTACTGAGTACCCCTCTAGTTTTATTCTTGCAATCATGATTATTCTTATACATGATCAAGGTCACCATTACGGAAAGCAGACCAGTATGGAAAACAAAGTATATAAGAGAAGTAAAAGAATATGAAAAACAAGAATTGATGCAGATTGGCTAAGAGGAAAGAAGAATTCTCGAGAACAGTTTCGAAGATGGAATCTCCAGGTAAATTTGACAAAATCATCATTTCACAGAAATTACCCGAACTACATTTCATAAAGAAGACTTTTTACAATTGATATTTCCTCTTTTCGTGAATGTATCTTGGGAAGAAAATGCAGCTCTTAGAACGTCTTACACAATGTTTTCCTAACAGACTATTAATACCTAATCTTGAATGTGGTTTCTCTTATTATTATTATTATCATTATTACTTGCCAAGCAACAACCCTAGTTGGAGAAGCAGGATGCTACAAGTCCAAGGGCTCCTGCAGGGGAAATAGTTCAGTGAGAAAAGGGAAAAAAGAAAAAAGAAAATATTAGGAACAGCAACATTTAAATATCTCCCATATAAACTATAAAAACTTTAACAAAACAAGAAGAGAAATACAATAAAATAGTGTGCCCGAGTGTACTCTCAAGCAAGAGAGCTCGATCCTAAGACAGGAGAAGGCCAAGGTACAGACTATGGCACTACCAAGATTAGAGAACAATGGTTTGATTTCGGAGTGTCCTTCTCCTAAAAGAGCTGCTTACCTTACCAAGAGGAAAGTGGCCACTGAACAATGACAGTGTAGTAGTTAACCCCTTGCTATAAAAGTTCTTAGAAAGTCATCCTTATTTTCAGAGGAAGGCATCTAGATAGACAATGAAGTGCGGGTATAGACTTTGGTAAGTTGTTAATCAGGTAAAACCTCTATCTATACTGATATTGATATACTTAAATTGAATAAAAATCTGGGAGTATTACAAATTGCAAGTTTGTATCAGAAATTCCTAAACACAACATTAACCCAACCGAACTTCTTTGGTGTCGCAATACATACCCATCTCCATTCACTCGTCAGTAAACGGAAATTCTAAAAATACTTACAAGACTTCTAAATAATGAAACTCTACATTCTCAAATATTTGAAGAAATGCTGTATATATATAAATCATGCTTTACATCAAACCAAATGGAAGCAACTGAGAATATGGTAACTTCACAAACAAGGATTACGAAAAATCTATGCATGGTACATGTGATATTATTATTATTATTATTATTATTATTATTATTATTATTATTATTATTATTATCGATACTAGCCAAGCTACAACCCTAGTTGGAAAAACAAGATGCTATAAGCCCAAGGGCTCCAACAGGGAAAAATAGCCCCGTGAGAAAAGGAAATATGGAAATCGATAGATGAGGAGAACAAATTAACAATAAATCATTCTAAAAACAGTAACAACGTCGAAACAGATATGTCATACATAAACTATAAAAAATACTTACGTCCGCCTGTTCAACATAAAAAACATTTGCTGCAACTTTGAACTTTTGAAGTTCTACTGATTCAACTACCCGATTAGGAAGATCATTCCACAACTTGGTCACAGCTGGAATAAAACTTCGAGAATACTGTGTAGTATTGAACCTCATGATGGAGAAGGTCTGGCTATTAGAATCAACTGCCTGCCTAGTATTACGAAAAAGTGCACTTTTCCTTTCATCATATCCATCTCCACTTGAAAGCAGTCCCAAAGAGAATATTTCGCCAACAATAAACGCGTCTGAGAAGAAACCCTACTCCATCATTATGTACGACTATTCATGACTTGAATACCCATTATCTTTTGGAAAGAATACCGTGGACCTAATAACAATTGACCGTTGTTCTCCGGCTTTGTTGCTTTTATTGTTTAGGCGTTTTGTTGGAGAGAGAGAGAGAGAGAGAGAGAGAGAGAGAGAGAGAGAGAGAGAGAGAGAGAGTGAGAGAGAGAGAGAGAGAGGAGAGAGAGAGAGAGAGAGAGAGAGAGAGAGAGAGAAATTAGTTTAATTTCACTTCGTTGGTACATATTTTACTTACTTTACTTTGATGGCTGCTTTTCTGATCCCATACAGCAGGGGAACCCCGCTCTCTACAGGACCTCCACTGTCGTTTTGCCTAGGTCGTTCAAAGTATTTAACGTTTCATATCGCGTATTGTTCATTTACTGTTAAATCGTCATTGTCAAAAGACTCATGAAATAAGAAAGTCTTCAGTTTCCTCTTGAAAGCCTTAATGTCTTCAATCATTCGAATGTTTCGTGGAGCTTATTATATAGTCTCGGGGCTGCATATTTAAAGGCTTTGGAGCCTAAAGTAGACATATATCTAGGTTCCAATAAATTGAAGCCATCTGTAACTATTCTCGTGTTGACACGATTTTATGGCTGTGCAATATGTAGCAGTTCTCTTCAAATATTTTGGACGCCCGGTTCTGATAACTTGGTGGTTTATTGTACATATTTTAAATTATATTCTCGCTTTAATCTGCAGCCAGTGTAAATCGATTAGTATAGGGGTGATCCTTTCTCTAGGTGGGACACCTTTTATCAGTCTTGCTCCTCTGTTTATTATGTTTTGTAATTTCTTAAGTTGCACTTTTGGAAAATTGTAATAGATAAGAGTTGTAGTAGTCAATCCTGGTAATAACACAGTTTATCATAAGTTTCTTTACAGAATTTTCGTCCAGGTACAAAATTCCCACTATAAATAGTTTTTCTATCATCAAAATTTAGGACTATTCATCGTTGTCCATGTCACTTTCATACACAAATAGAGCCCACATAGATAGATAGACAAAAATAAAAATATAAATTTCTAACTTAAAAGGTGAAAAAAGGTCACAGGCACTTTCGGATATGCATCACTCCCGAATTCTAAACTTTTCCTCAAACTGTTATTCTTAGTTTTCTCCTCGATTTAGTTGGGATCAAGTAATATGCAGTATGACAGTCTCTTACTGAGAGAGAGAGAGAGAGAGAGAGAGGAGAGAGAGAGAGAGAGAGAGAGAGAGAGAGAGAGAGAGAGAGAGAGATGAAAAAGTTCCATGATGACCATTATCATAATGGAAAACAGGAAAATTAATTAACTATAAAAGATTAATCTAGTTATCAACATTGAGAGTGACAACACAATAAAACCTTTCCCAATGATTTTCAGAAAGAAAGCGAAGAGGAAAGGAGGTAGCTCCTCCCTCTCTCAAAGTAAATTAAAGTAAATCACAATTACATTTGCTTACGGACTGCCAACGCAAGAGCCCGTGTTTTGCATAAGGCAAGGCAATCTTAACAGACAGACATACAGACAAGTAGCTCTTGATAATATCGCAAAACTGCAAAAAAAGGCTATTTTTCTCTGTTGAAGCCCTTGGGCTCATAACATCCTGCTTTTCTAACTAGGGTTGTAGATTTGCTAGGAATAATAATAATAATAATAATAATAATAATAATAATAATAATAATAATAATAATAATAATAATAATAGTAATAATAATAATAACAATAACATATATATATATATATATATGTATATATATATATATATATATATATATATATATATATATCTTATATATATATATATATAATATATATATATATATATCAATAATAAAAAAGACCACTCTCTCCAAAAATTAATTCCTAATTCTATTAAGAATCAAAAGCCTCTGATATTCATGAGATGCATTTAAAACCTTTAAATGGTTCCCGTCATGAGATGACAAATATGATAAACATCATCTAATATCATAAGCCGTTTCTCCTTAAAGAATATATGCATAAGTCTTCAAAATCTAATGACGTGTTGTCAGTTCGGATGCTGTATTCCTGCAAATATATGAAGAAATAACCTTAACTTGCCTAACTTGAAATATGTCCAAAAGTACTCTAAACACTTCCTTATAAAGTATTTAAGGATATGGTGCTTTGAATAAACTATTATATAAAACAAATATTTGGGGAATTCGAGAATTTTTATATATATATATATATATTAACCAGCAAACCTCAACACACAAAAAATGGGGATGCCGTAAAGTGAGTATTATCACTGAATAAATACCTTTTGTATAGTTATACATTGAAAGATTTCGCTCATTTATTTGCACATTTTCTTCGGCTTCTTTAAATAAATTACAAAAACTATATCTACTTCTCTATACAAATCAACATAAATCCTCGAAAATCAAC
>NC_090727.1:50177209-50187209 GCF_036898095.1 Palaemon carinicauda
CAATAAACCTGATTTACGATGCCTTCAGAATTTTCAGTAAGAGAGCGATCTTATTGGATGCAATAAGGTTATCAGAGCCTGCCAGGATCTTTCCCCTCGAAATTAATAACACAGTGGTAATGGGGCAAGTTCCTAGGAATAACAGGGAGTAGTTACTTACGTTACTTATAATAGTGGAATGGGGTAAGTAAGTAAGTAAGGAAGGTTACTTGTGAGGGTTAATACAGCAAGTTTCTTGGTTACTTATAACAGGGAAATGATACAAGTTACGACGTTACTTGTAATGATAAATAAAACAAGTTCCTTGCTTACTTATGACGAGGAAATGGGGGCAAATTCCACCGTTCCTTAAAAAGGGCAATAGAGCAAGTTTCTCGATTACTTAGAATAATGAGGCAAGGTCCCACATTACTTAGGATAATGGAGCAAGTTCTGACGTTACTTAAGATGGTTAATAAAGCAAGATTCTTGTTTACATTTAAAGATGACTCATGAATGGCAGAGGCAAGAGACAGTGGCAATGCCCTAAAAACTGACCATATACATATCATCTGCGCCGAAGCCCCATTCTCCATTAAACTAGGACCAGGGAGGGCCAGGCAATGGCTGCTGATAACTCAGCAGGTAGACCGATAGGCTCCCTAAACCCCTCAATCCTTAGCTCACACGGATGGTGAGTTTGCAGACACTTTAAGAAATTATTGAGTTTGAGCATATTTCGAACCCAAGTCCAGCAGCTCGCAAAGCAGGGACGTTTTCAATAGGCCACCTCAACATTGTTCCTTCAAAACCTTGCAATACTTTTCTTCATTTCACTTGATATGCTGTCTTTCTGCAAACCCGAATAACAGTAAAATTTAAACCAACCTTTTGACTCGAGAACATTTTCTCCAACCAAGTAGATGGTTGGAAAAGTATGATGCTGTAAGTCAAAGGGTTCCAACAGGAAAAATAGCGTAAGCAGTAGTAATAGTAATAATAATAACAACAATAATAATAATAATAATAATGATAATAATAATAATAATAATAATAATAATAATAATAATAATAATAAAATATATATACGAAGGAATAAAGCGATTCTTCAGTGTTCATTGAAAACTATATTTTTGAAACCGAAGATAGAGAAATACGAATATCTAGAGAAATGCTTTTAATAAGAGATTAATTTTAATATGATGCAGCTCTTTCGTAACTGGTTAATACCGTGGTTACGCATTTGCCTAGCATTCGCATGGCAGCAAATCGATCCCCGGGGCTGTGAGCTTAAGCTGTTTACTGGGAAAACCAGTAAACGGTTGACGTTTTGGTGAGCATCTATGCTTAGGACACTGCAATAAAAACCAGGCACCTTTACCTTTATTGTGAATCCGAGATATTTGGGTCATTGTTATCATTGGAGTAATTAAATATTACTGAACATATCTTGTGTTCATAGACTTTGTGCTGTAAACGCTACGCCTTTTAAGTATACGAATGACAAAGAAGTGGATAGCAAGGAGTTTCATGTACTGTACAGTAGTGAACTGTACTATTCTCTCTCTCTCTCTCTCTCTCTCTCTCTCTCTCTCTCTCTCTCTCTCTGACTACACTAACAAATACAGTGCAATATCCTCCACCCAAAAGTTCTTGAAGAGTCACTCTGCCTCCATGTAGCAAGGACTAATTCCAAACACACCCCCTTGTAAGACCTAACCGTCTCTGTCCCAACATCTGGCGAAATGATGACGGCCTGCAACATGAAATAAACCTCCTTTACGAACATTTCTACCCCCACTCTACTACAATTCACCCCCCCCCCCCCCCCCCGGGACGGGGTGGAGGGTCTCGGCGCCTACTCCAGATGGCGAGGTAACCCCAGCCATCTCCGTATAAGCGCCATCTTTTACTTTATATATTATCACGTCGTATCTCTGAGCCTAATAACATTACTCCGGAGGTATCAACTTCTTCGCAATGACATGACGTATGCAGTATGCAGTCTTCCCTCAGTGGCGTGGATGCAATAAAGGGCCGCGGAAGGATTGGCCCCGTAAAAGGAACGCCGAGAGAAGCGGTGGGCGAAAGACAAGACAATTTTAGTGGAAAGTTAATCAGCTTGGAATTAAAAGCTTTTCTCGCTAATCGTTATTAACAACATGTAATTTCATCATTGTAATTTTTCGAGAAACGTTAGGAGGACTTTATATCAGCACATAAACTCACGATATAAATGAAAACATATAAAATAATAAAATCCGGGTGGATGAGCTCACGAATAATCATGAAATAGCCATAAATATTTCAAATTCTCTCTCTCTCTCTCTCTCTCTCTCTCTCTCTCTCTCTCTCTCTCTCTCTCTCTCTCTCATCCAGTGTTTATCAATTATTCATTCTCTCTATACCTCTCCCTTTGTCCTCCAGATAAAAATGAAGAAATATATATATATATATATATATATATATATATATATATATATATATATATATATATATATATATATATATATATATATATATATATATATATATATATATATATATATAATAGATCAACTCTAAAATTTATGCTTCCATGCCATTGAAAGCTTTTACTTAGTAAACGCGATATGCTTTTCAGCTGGATGGGAAGAGGGGGGAGAAATTTTCCTGAGATTCCAATCTGGCGAGAGAAATAGGGTTGGCAGAGAGAGAGGTAAGCCCAAACATAAGATTCCTATCAGGGCGAATCCTCTGGGTCGTCTGATACGCGCAATGATGTTCATGCAAAGGTTGCCTTTCGATCTGCCCATGGTCAAATTGAAAAACAAGGGTCAAAACACAAGAGAGAGAGATTGAAGCACTAGATATATATATTTCCATTTCTTTTAAATAATCATCTAACAGTGAACTAAGGCCAACTTAAACGGAAAGTAAAACGGGGACTCGGTGGAGGGCATACCTTCGCCAACGCGACTTTTGTTACCTTGGAAACACATTATTACAAGATAAGCAATTGAAATATGTATAAAAACACACAGAAAGATTGAAGCACTAGACATATTTCCTTTTCTTTTAAATAATCATCTAACAGTGAACTAAGGCGTATAACGGGCACTCAGTCGAGAGCATACCTTCGCCAACGCCACATTGGTTACCTCGGAAACAAATGATTACTAGGCAATTGAATGATGCACCTTTTAGCACGTTTCGTGCAAATCGGATAAGAATTGATCAGGATCTAGTAAATAGAGGCTTTGGACCTTTGATCACGGCCAATCATCATCCCACAAAAATCTATGAGGTTCGGTCAAATAGATTTTGAGTTATGCGAATCACAAGAAAAAAAAAACATAAATAAATAAATACAAGCGTATCAAAATACAACCTTCCTAATTAAGTTGGCGAAGTTGATGATGTCATATTTTAGAGAATATTTTTGTAGATATTGATTATAATAATAATTACGAGGATAGGGAAAGAGAATTAAGATTTAACTAGGAATATAGTCTTTCAGACGCGAAAACCAGAGCAATATATCATTATTATTTAGTATTATTACTTGCTAAGCTACAACCCTGGTTGGAAAAACAAGATGCCATAAGCCCATGAATATCTACATTCTATATCAAACGAAAAAGAGGAATGACTAAAGTCAATTCTATTAGCAAGGCAAATTTGCACCGTCTCACAGCGGTGCCCTTTTAGCTCGGAAAAGTTTCCTGATCGTTGATTGGTTAGAATTATCTTGTTCAACCAATCAGCGATCAGGAAACTTTTCCGAGCTAAAAGGGCACCGCTGCGAGTCTGTGCAAATCTGTCTCGCTAAAAAATTTGATTATAGTCACGGCATATTTACAAAATGCAATGAAATCATAATCGATGGTGTTCAAAGATCTTCATTATCACCCTCATTATCCCCAGTTGCAATATTTGAATGAAATTAGCGATAGGAGGCTATAGACATACTTTCTACTTCAAGGCCGTGTTAACAACACAAGTATTTAACCTAATTACCAATTCGTACCATAAATGGATGTGGTTTAAGCTTAAATTAGCAATCGGTGATTAAATAATCCGATTAAGCTACAGCGAAAAAAAGGGGGGCATCACCACTCGAGGCTTTGAATTTATCTTGACATTTGAAGCCAACGACATTTCAATATGACATTTTTCGATTACAGTGTCAATCGTACGTCAATAATACTTTCCACCAGGCTCGTTCGTGGTACCGTTATTCATTAGGCAGCTGGAGAGAGAGAGAGAGAGAGAGAGAGAGAGAGAGAGAGAGAGAGAGAGAGAGAGAGAGAGAGAGAGAGAGAGAGAGAGAGAGAGCAGAATTCCCACCGTGGATTCATTTAAATTCGCTTGGCTTTGTCATGAGGACTATCCAGGAAGATGGAGAGATTTGACAAAGGGTATGAAACTGAAGTAACCCACTTCCTTCCTGTTTTTTTTTTTTTTTTTTTTTTTTCAAGTTGTATAAGTCAGCATGAATGATATTTTATTGCTGAAGGCTTCAGGACAATACGTCTAAGAGCAGGAGGAGAAGTAACTGAAATCTTTCCTCTTGATAAAGTTCGGTATAGTTATAAACCACGGTGATCTTCACTAGCTGAATTGTGATGTTAAAAGCCCATTTTCAGGTTAAACTACATAAGACCTCTATCTCTTATTAAAAAAAAAAGAGCTTTTAATTCAATACTTCTCCATTCAACAACTCCTACTTGGCCCTTCACAGTCCTCAGCCATGTAGGTCTGGGTCTTCCAACTCTTCCAGTCCCTTGTGGAGCCCAGCTGAACGTTTGGTGAACTAATCTCTCTTGGGGAGTGCGAAGAGTATGCCCAAACCATCTCAATCTATCCCTCATCATGATCTCATCCACATATGGCACTCGAGTAATCTCACTTAAAGCTTAAATAAAACTAAATAGGCTCGGCCATTTTATTCCTAATCCCAATACAACATGCTTCATAGATTCAATAAAATAAATAGCCTCAGCCGTTTTAATTGGCCAGCATAGATCAAAGTATAATCGTTGGCACAAAAAGAGAGAGAGAGAGAGAGAGAGAGAGAGAGAGAGAGAGGAGAGAGAGAGAGAGAGAGAGAGAGAGAGAGAGAGAGAGAGAGAGAGAACTTAAGGATCCCTTTTCCTTTTCAAAAACACTCTTCGTTGAGAGCAGAGCGTGAAAAGAAAGAAACATACTGTATATGTATATATATATATATATATATATATATATATATATATATATATATATAGATAGATAGATAGATAGATATAGATATAGATATATATGGATACATATTTATATATATATATATATATATATATATATATATATATATATATATATATATATATATATATCTATATATATACATATCTATATACAAATATATATCTATGTATATACATATATATACATTATATATATATATATATATATATATATATATATATATATATATATATATATATATATATATATATATAAATATGTATCCATATATATCTATATCTATATCTATCTATCTATATATATATATATATATATATATATATATATATATATATATATATATATATATATATACATATACAGTATGTTTCTTTCTTTTCACGCTCTGCTCTCAACGACCTTCGGGTAGGAGGGAGAGGGAGCAGTGATACCCTAGTAAGAGGGGTATTTAGCTGTCATTTTTTGACGGGTCTAAATTGGAGAGAGAGAGAGAGAGAGAGAGAGAGAGAGAGAGAGAGAGAGAGAGAGAGAGAGAGCGTGCTTAGATTTACCAAACTCCAGACTGAATAAATACATTTAAGTTATCAACTTTCCTCACAGAAAAATTCATCAAAAATTCCCACACGACATTTGTCAAAAAAAAAAAAAAAATTTCTTTTTGCATTTCATTAGTCAAACTTTTCGGCTGAACGGAGGGTCACCTACGGTATTCACACACACAAGATTTAATATACTCACATAAAAGTTCAAAACGAAAGCGGGTAAACTAACTTAAGATTCGAGTCAACTCCATACCTTTGAATTCTGAAACCCCAACTTTTTTATCAAAATAATTATCCAACATATACGACTGGTATGGTGAGGAAACAATAGGTTGGCCAGGGCACCAGCACCCCCTTGAGATACTACAGCTAGAGTTATGGGGTCCTTTGACTGGCTAGACAGTACCACATTGGATCCTTCTCTCTGGTTACGGTTCATTTTCCACTTGCCTAAGCATACAGCGAACATTTTGGCTTATTCTTTACTTATTCTTCTCTGTCCTTACAAACCTGACAACACTGATATTACCAAACAGTTCTTCTTCACTCAAGAAGTTAACTACTGCACTGTAATTGTTCAGTGGCCACTTTTCCCTTTGGTAAGAGTAGAAGAGACTCTTTATTAGCTATGATATAAGTAGTTCTTCTAGGAGAAGCAACGCCGACACAATGAACCAGACAATCGGGCTGATGGATAGAATCACCAAAATATAAATGATCGACATTAAATGCCATAGTATAACTCTCCAGGAAACATTTCTTCAATCAAATTCCCAAATATTCAAATATTACAATCTAAAGAATGAGAAACTGGTTTAACAGATGAAAGTTCGGGAAAAATTTGAATTTCTGTCCATGTTATTGTAAAACGGAAACTGGTCTTGAAATAGCCTCTCCAAAATATCTTTCTCTCTCTCTCTCTCTCTTTCTCTCTCTCTCTCTCTCTCTCTCTCTCTCTCTCTCTCTCTCTCTCTCTCTCTCTCTTGACTGGGAGCACTGTTACTTTCTTACACTATTGGTATCGACATGAGTAAGAAAAGAAAAGGATGGAGGTTCACTACGAAGAATATAGTTTTATGTTACTGGATTAGGCCTCTAACCTCCTTAAAAAACCAGTGAATCAAGTATCTCTCATTGACAATTTTCAAAGGATGAAATTCGAAGACAGAGAGAGAGAGAGAGAGAGAGAGAGAGAGAGAGAGAGAGAGAGAGAGAGAGGGGGGGGGATGAACGGGAAGGGTGAGGGACGTCCACGGAGGGTCTCGTGTGTGGTGGGCGTCTCATGGGGGGAGGTCTATGCTCTCCCTCGTCTTTCATTTTCCTCACCCTCTCCATCGTCTCTTCCACTA
The DNA here is from genome assembly GCF_036898095.1 of Palaemon carinicauda. Taxonomy (NCBI): domain Eukaryota; kingdom Metazoa; phylum Arthropoda; class Malacostraca; order Decapoda; family Palaemonidae; genus Palaemon; species Palaemon carinicauda. The sequence goes on from NC_090727.1 coordinate 50,184,306, forward strand.
TCTTGAGGGGGAAGATAGACTCGTCCCAGACCGAGGTATTCCTCAACTTTCTCGCCTCCCGGTCAGGGAGTTTCCTCAGTAACTTGCCGAGGACTGTATCCCTTTTCCTCAGGACCCAATTGGTGGCCTGGGAGAGAGATTGGTACGATAAAAACTTTAGGGCTTTGCCCCCTGAGCTAATCAGCTCTTTCAATAAGGCTTGGTTCTCTGGGAGGGACAGATCATGTGAAGACTGAAAGCCTACCAACGTGCAGGCCCACCAGTCTAACCAGGAGGAACGTAAACCAAGTCTTGGGCCATGTCCTCCATCATGGAGGTCTCCGAAGGGGAAAAACACACCGGGGCCGTGGACGCTCTGTCTTCAGCGGCACCCTGGTTCAACGTGGTAATGGCTGTCTCCTCTGCGCGGGGCCCTCCATGACGACCTTCTGGCACATAGAATCTCTTCTGCGTCCTTAGCCCGGGAGCAGCTTCGAGGAACTTTGACTCCTAGGGGCGTCTGCCAGGCCGGCCAAGAATTTGTCTATATGCTCCATACCCAGCTTGACGTCAGGAGCTAAGGGTAGAGCTAAGGAGGGCTTCTGTTGCACTGGATTCTCCACCAGCCTGCTGAGTCTGGAGAGCCAGGTCTGTTCCGAGGCAGGCTTGGGTTCATCCAGCCTATGGTGCCGTCTTATGAGGGCCAACACTTTTCGATAGGAGGCAATGTCATCTGATGAGCACTCTCCTCCTTCTACCAGGGCCTCCGTCACCAGTCCCTCCGCACGAGTATCTTCGCTTTTCGATAGGAGGAGATGTCATCCGATGAGCACTCTCCTCCTTCTACCAGGTCCTCCGTCACCAGTCCCTCCGCTCGAGTATCTTCGGTGACGGTGGGGGGGGGGGGGTAACGTTGGATGGGCCTGCCCGTGTCACGGGCGGACCCGCAGGGGCGAAGGTATCCGTCATGGGATTACCTTGCCCTGCGGGGTTTCTCGTGTCCGTGGGGTTATCCCGGGCCGTTGGGTGCCCTTGGTGCTTAATGAAGTCAGCCAAGGTGCCCGCGGCTGAAGCCACGCCTTCCATCTGGTGGAGCGCCTCCCTCCGCAGAGTAGATGTAGCGGAGGCCTTCGTAGACTTAGGCGAGTCACGGGGGGCTTGGATAGACCTCCCTTGACGGGGTTCTGGCCCGTAGGCGGAGAAGGAGGGGCGTGACGGTGAAGATGAGGCTCTAGGGAGCCAACCGGAAGCGGCCGCGGCTGCGGTGACCTTAAACAGCTCGCTCTGGGGCACCGTGATGTTCACCCAATCTTTCGACTTACTCCTTTTAGCCTTCTTCTTGGATGGTCTGAACTCTCTCTTATTTTGTCTGGAACGGGAGCGGGACTTCTTCTTTTTCCGGGACCTCTCCTGCTCCCTCTTCGTGGACTTGGTTTCGTCTCCTCCGATGACGATGAATCCGAGGACGAGGATGACGACAAGGAGGAGAGGGAATCAGCCGAATCGCCTGAGACGTCCAACTCAGCAGGGGGAACTCCATGTCGAATTTCCGGTGCCGCGGGCTGAAGAGAGACGGGCAGGAGCGTTGACGAGGGGGCCAGGGAAGACCGAGGCACCTTCTTATGGGCAAACCAATGATCAAACTCCTCCTCTAGCCTGAAGGGTGACCTGAAGGACGTCCTAGGGGGATCCCAAATGGCGGGGTCCGAATTAGACGAACTACCTTTCTCGGCGTCTCCCCCCCGGTGGCCGAAGCACCTGAAACACATACCTAAGATGCTGGGGAAGAGGTAGTACACGACTTCCTCCACATAGGGTCTTCAGTAGAGACGGGCCCTGCGGGCACCAGGACTTCGTCTCTCACACACACTCCCGCACCTCCCTCAGGCCCCTCACATGCCTGTATCACACCAGAAACTTCCGTCACAGACAATTCAGACTCCTGGGGAAGGGCAATGGGCCGCTTCCCCGCAACGGACTTACATCGTCCCCTACTCTGGGTAGGGGAAGATGGAAGGGAGCCACGTTCAGACGAGGCATCTGGAGACACCAAAGAAGAAGACACGTTAGCTTTCTTGGGCAACTTCTTGGCCGCCTTCTTCTTCTTTGTTCCATAAAGGACCCACTGGATCTCGCCCCAGGACTCGCACTCCGAGCACGTGGTGGTAGGGGAGCATACCTTGCCCCTACATGACGAACACAGCGAGTGGGGGTCAACCTCGGGCTTCGAAAGGAAAGCCCCACAAGACTTTCCGGCCACAGGCCCAGGGCAACGGCGGGGATGCTCCATAACGAAACACTAACACACCAAGAGACACAGGGACACAGAGGAAAGGGTAAGGATATGGAGACGGGGACCACGTGGTGGACACAAAGGGTCGCACTGGGTAAGAGAAAGCATGGCGAGGTGTGAATCACGTCGCGACCAGAAACTTACTGAGGAGCACGACCTGAGCTAGCACGCTCTCCGACCCCGGGTCGGCCCAGGGCGCGTATCACTCCGCCTGAGGTCACCCCATAGAAAATGGGAATATGGTAAACTACACAAAATTCTGGTCGGTTGGGAAAGAGTTACCAGTAACTCCTAAGTAAGTAGTTCTAGGTAAGTACTCTGTGTTGGAACAAATAACCATGTTTGTCCAATCAATATATCTTAACGGATTAACAAAGGCCTTCAACACATACTCAGTGATACAAACTTTTACAACAGTTTCTTTCAAGCATTATTTAGGGAAAAAATATGAAGTGTGTAAAACCTGGAGCATGCATACGGCTAGTTAATACCATAGATATCAAATACTTTTTCTCATTGAATCAAGAAATAAATATTATATTTGGCTGCCATTAACACCACATAGTAGATGACCATCTATGAAGGTCTAGATTTTAAAGGTATGCATATTATAATTGACAGCATTCCTAATT
>NC_090727.1:50192209-50214709 GCF_036898095.1 Palaemon carinicauda
TTTTATTCATTTACGACAAAGTAAACACATTCAGATTTTAGATATCATCAAAATCCGCTCACCAGCAAGCAAACCTCTTGAACACAACAATAAAAAAAATATTGATAAATGAGCGAATTAAAAAGTACGTTGTTATGCGCGTTTTTCCAAGTATTTAGTTACGTATAATATGGCTCATAGCAAATGTAATTCATACATTCAAGTTAAAAGCCAATTACAAATGATGAATTCTTACATGTAAAAAATATAGAAATTTTAGTACAGGGGTTTATTGAACACACCCTTTTTTATATAGTATCATTTTATTGGCATATTGCAGAAATGTAAAACTTTTTGGCTGAACTTTTCAAAGATCATTTGATGAACATTCCCGCTAAATGCAAATTAAGCCATAAAGAGATCGCTGTACTTTGGCACCACATGTATAAAAAAACCGGTAAGAATCTACATTGCATTTTACTGGATAGAAATTAGGACCAAAACTATCAACAATGATATCAATATCAAAGAATTGTGACCTTTCCTGTCGTATTTAATATAAAATGGCTTAATATTTCCATAAATGGGAAATTCAATCACACGAAAGTTTTTGAGTATGGAAATCCTTATAGTTCATCAGTCAGATGATGTAGGTGTGCAGAAGGGGCATACAAACCGGTACGCAGTTGGGCCGACCTGGTATACCTGGACCGTGAATGGACCTAATTGGTGCTATGTCTAGGATGCCGATTGCATGATTGAATTTGATTCAATATGAAGCACGTAGCTTAAACCGGGCACCTGTAAATTCGTTCATATCCTTGAGAAAATGCATTGATAATGTCAAACTTCGTCTTACCTGTTGCTAGGTTATCATTGTGGGGTTATTGATACGATAGCTGAGGTGGTTGGCTCAAAAATTGTAATGCTTCCTACCAATGATTCTCCGTCGGAGTTTCACTCTGGCACTTTTGGCTTAATTCTAATGACATCAAACTTAAGCAAAATATGAGATCACATACATTGCAGGAATTGCAAAGAACAATATCACAGTCACTACCAAAACAAAAGACCAATAACTATTTCTGAGGTGAAGCCACTAAAATATTAATATATTCTCTCTCTCTCTCTCTCTCTCTCTCTCTCTCTCTCTCTCTCTCTCTCTCTCTCTCTCTCTCTCTCTCTCGGGAACTGAGACATCAAAGCTTCCATTTCCACTTGGCCTCTTGCAGGCTCTGATGAAGAGACACCCTGGATTAATGAGTGATAGACTCGAGCAGAAATTGAAGGAGATAATAATATTAGCAAAAGGAAAAATAAACTCTGAGATACAAAATAGAAAAAAAAGAGCGTAATTACTAGCATATGGAGAGGCCTCTTTCTCTGACAGATCAAAGAATAGGGTTATGTACAAGAAAGTTTTTTCTCTGCGGGCACTGGAACAGACGCGTAGAGAAATGGGCCTTGGCAACCAGAATCCCTTACAAAATATAAAAAGAGAGATAAGAATAAATTTCTATTCGTAGTCCGCAAGTATCCAGCATGATTGCCAAAAGCAAGCACAGAATCAGAATAAGAACTTTACGACTGAGCATCGACTATAAAAAGTATGTACTCTTCTTATTAGTACCCCTTACCACAGTAACTCCGAGCAACCTACGATGACGAATTCGTAGTCGTGTACATTTTAAGCTTGGGAAAGAATAATATCGTAAAATATAGCGAAATGTGAAGATCTTTAATCACTTAATGATTTACAAAAGAATCTTCCCCAGAATTTCTAGACCGATTTCTTCTCTTCTTATCATGCCTTAACTTACGCAATCTTCAATCTCAAAATCGATTCTGGTGATAATAATCTTTCTGATGAAACTGGAACTGAAACCAGACACCTTCAACCTTTGAATAACAATATTGCAGAGACATCAAGGGATAAAAATAATACAGGCAGTTGGAACCCAGAGATGTAAACAGAATTCGGGATGACTGAGAAAATCCCAAGACATTTCAGAGCCTCTTAAAAGAGAGAGAAATCTAATTAATTTTCAAACCCAATTTCAAACGGAAGTGTTAATTAAAAATGCAAATTTACTCAATACCATTTAGCGAATCAGGAAATGAATGAGATACTATGAACAGTATAGAATGGATCTATTAGCAGGGGGTAGCGGAGATAGAGAGGGAGGCAGAAAATTAGATGGCGAAATAAGGAGAAGGATGATATGGAGAGAAGAGGTTTGGTGGAAGAGGATGCCTTTGGTGGAAAGCATTGGAGAGGAGGCATCAGGCAACCGTGAAGGGATAACGATGGAGAAGAAGAAGAACCATAAACCACTAATCTAAAACTTTCTGAAACATATAATCTTTTCTAATCAAGTTTTATGTATTTATAACGATCACATCTAAATATATGGATTTCAAGATTTTGAGATTTTGATAACTGTTACAGTACGCATGTCTATCATTTCTAATCCTTCGACAAAAATCAGAGTAGCTCATTAGGCTGTTTTTTTTTTTTTTTTTTCTTTTTTTTTTTATGTGCTCTGACCTTAATATGTCCATATTATTAACTAATTATGCTTTATCCCGAATTCTAATGGAAACGCCCTTCTGACGTCATCATACAGATCCGAAATCCTCAAAGCGAGCCCACCTTCGCCTAATGTCATAACACACGAAATAATTAATCAATTCTCCTCCATTTTGGAAATCAGTTAAGTTTACGATTCACAAAAAGGAAGAAGAAATTGGCCGGTTGTGTTGCAGGAATGAATATAAAATTATATAAGTATTATTGCTCTGTATGAGATATAATATAACCGTATAATATGCCTATATGGTTTTTCAATGGTAGGTAATTTATGTACATTCAAAAGTATGTATAAATATATATATATATATATATATATATATATATATATATATATATATATATATATATATATATATATATATATATAGCGAGAGAGAGAGAGAAAAGATCAGAGTTCAGCTTTAACCTCAGGAGGGGAGGAATAAAGAGAAAAGTGAAAATAAATGAACCAATGGTTTCAATTCTCTTGAAGGAAGATCAAATGTAATCTTATTTCGTCTTGAGAACGTTAAATGTAATCGGCTGCTTAAAGTAATTTCAGATGTGATGCAAAGTAATTAATTTACTTAGATCCTTTATGGATTCGACAGATACAAAGCGATTATGTCATGGGCTGCTGACTCATTATCGCTAATACTAACCAAGTGTTTTTCGTTGAGAAAATGATAATATTATTAATGAGACACAAAACAATTGTAGCCTAATCAAAGAATATGAAATCTTTCCGTTGCCAAATCATTGAAAATGACAAAAAAAGTTATTGTGGTTCTTTGTTAACTTGATAGAAAAAGTAATTAGTTAACCTGAGGTAAACTATGATGTCTTATCCATCAAAACTTTAGCTACGTTTTTAAATTGGCATTGAACTGATGAAAAGAAAATCATTTAACGCAATATGGTTAAAAGTCCTATCGCTTTTGCTGAAACCACAATCGGTTTTCACGTCCATAAATGGAAAGATGTGTCTTATGCCTTCTTTTCAGCTCTAGATTTCTGTTTCAAGATTTTACTGGGTTCGCAAACTGGATTTCATGGCCTCTATCGATTCCTTCCGTTACCAGAGGGTGTTTAGGGAATGGAAAAGGCGACAGGAAAAGGCGAAATGGACAGGGCTGTTCCTTTCATATCTCCTAAAGTGCAGAGGAACAACATTTGCAATTGTATTGCAAGTGTCTTTATGGAAAACAATTATATAAAGAATATACGACTTTATTAATAATAAATAACAAAAGTATTCCATAATAAGCAGAGACACTCAGTATGAATACAAGAATTTTGATACATAGTAAATGAGATGAAAGAATTTTGCATGCATAATGGTACTATTAGTTAATGAGAGAAAAATAGAGGGAATGTGAAAACATCTTTTCTAAAGAGGTTTTCGGTTTTTAAATAACACTTCTAGATTTTGGAGATGAACAACTACTCAGACGAATATTAACGAGCAACTGCACTTGGATATACCGAAATATCTTCTACCGTTGCAAAGACTGATATGAACTTAATAAATGTCCTATTCAACATGATAAAACATGAGTGATTCAGTGACTCCTTGTAGAAAGTTGCCTTGAGTGCAGTACAATATTTTCCCCTAAATTATAAAAGTATACATATTTTACAATCTAATAGCGATACATCATCATCAATTCCGGGGTGTTCGATGTCGAACGGCCGTAGAGATACATTTACCTATTTTATTCATAATCAAAATAAAATAATTATTAAAGTTTGATTTCCTGTGAAAATATTTTCTAACATTACATCATCATCTAATTATTTTCTGATCTCTCAAGAGGATTTTTGAGATTCGAGGATATCGACGACTTTCCTTACAAATTACACACCCACCCCTGAAATGGGACGAGTTCGTCAGGGGAGAGAGAGAGAGAGAGAGAGAGAGAGAGAGAGAGAGAGAGAGAGAGAGAGATTTTCCCATTCTAAAGATTGTGTTCAAAAACAGTTTAAAATACAAATGCGAAACCTAAACAAATCCATCCGGTACGAATAATATTAGGATTTCCATCTCCATCTCCATCTGCATAAACCGATTTATGAGTAGTTAATAAGTTAGTAGTAATATAGCATCTTGCTTTTCCAACTAGGGTTGTAGCTTAACTAATAATAATAATAATAATAATAATAATAATAATAATAATAATAATAAAAATAATAATAATAATCCTCTGGACTTCCAGCTTTCGCCAAAAAGTCATTAAACTTCATCACAAACTGTATTTTTCCGATCCAAATCTCTTGTGTAACGTTGTATAAGCGGTTCGATTTGCAAATGAATAGCGAAGTGCAGCTATATATATATATATATATATATATATATATATATATATATATATATATATATACATATATATATATATATATATATATATATATATATATACATACATATATATACATACATATATATATATATATATATATATATATATATATATATATATATATATATATATATATATATATATGTATATATATATATATATATATATATATATATATATATATATATATATATATATATATACAGTATATACACACACATATATATATATATATATGTGTGTGTGTGTGTGTGTGTAATAGTTAGTTATTACATGTTTAAAACACATGACGTAATATGTCATTGTGGATGAAGATGCTAGCGTGAGATTTGCTGTAGTCAGATAAAATCATAACAGGATGTATTTTGCATCCCTCAGCAATGTAACATTTTTCTGAAGCATCAACACAAATGCACACCGTGTGAAAGATTGTGTCGTAACCGGATGCAGGTGTCTTCCGAGACGAATGTAAAGTTTACATATTGTGTAATGCTGAGACAACTAAACATACGATATCTGATATCGATAATTTAGGCAGTTCATATCTATACTTCACCTGAATTGGTCATCCGGCCAAACCAGCTACACTCCTGTGATGGAGATGTTTAACACTGTTGTTTTTAGAGAATAAACCATTTCAAAGTTACAATGATGAACTTTATTTCAAGACTCAACATCTCAAACAACACATACTCAATGTGTGTTAATAACAGTAGCACACTAATAAATGGTGGCAGCTCTAAACTCTAAGAATCAGAGAAAGATCTTCAAGAAATTAATAATAATACTCTAAGAATTAGAGGAAGATCTTCAAGAAATCAAAAATAAAGCTGTAAAAACCAGAGAAAGATCTTCAAGAAATCAACGTTAATGAATCTACAATTTTGACTAAGTAACATAGTCCATCGAAGTCTAAAACATTTGATGAATGTTATACAGTAGAACCTCGGTTTACGAACGACTCCGCTTACAAATTATTCTGTTTACGAAGGGACTTTCTCTGAAAAATTCGTCTCAGTTAACGAATATTGTATCGGTTAACGAATATAAATTTCCCTACCACGCGCCGTTTTTTGTGGAAAAGTGTTAACGCCGCGCTTCCCGATCACATTTTTCATGGAAATAACTTAACGACAGCATCTCACAATGGAGTCACGTGACTCCTCCCACGCATACCTACCACCCCCTAAACCCCTTTATTACCCCCTTCACTCGCTCATTATCTCAGTATCCGCCGTCTCGATAGCATACATACTTAGTGAATTCGTGGACGATTTCTTTGTGATTTTTACACGTGGTTTGTGATTTGTTTTATTTTCACTCATTTGTGATTACAGTACTGTACTGTATTATTGTGATAGACAATGGCTCCTAAGATGTCGAAGAAGGAAAGCAGTAAGAAGCTGATGATAACGATCGAGATGAAGAAGGAGATCATCGAGAAGCATGACCAAGGCATGCGTGTGAAAGACATTGCTAGTTTTTTCAATCGCTCGCAGTCGACGATATGCACAATATTAAAGAAAAAAGAAGAAATAAAGGCCGCTAAAGTAGCTAAAGGTGTATCGTCGTTGTCAAAACAACGGCCACCTATTCTTGATGACGTAGAAAATTTATTAATGGTGTGGTTAAATGAGAAGCAGCTCGCAGGAGATTCAGTAAATGAGAACATGATTTGCGAGAAGGCAAGAATCATTTACGAGGACTTGGTGAGAAGTGAGCCAGGCACATCAGCAGAAAAACAAAGTTTTAAGGCAAGCCGTGGTTGGTTTGAAAAATTCAAGAAACAGACCGTGCAATAAATTTATTAGTCGGTAATGGGGTGGGTCACTTCTATCAAATTTTAAAGAACAGACAAAAGCAGGTGTCTATTGAAAAATATCTTGTGAAGGGGGAGAAAAGAGCTGTGAAAGACAACGACCAAGAGTCTCGCAAACGCAAAACCAGTGATAGTGAACGCCATTCTCGCGAGAGAACTCCATTCAACGTTCCTGAAGTTCTCATGGAGGGAGATTCTCCCTCCAAGCAGTAACCCCTTCCTCCTCCTTCCCCTCCTCTTGTCTCCATCAAGCCAGCAGCGACACTCCTCTAAGGTAAAGTTCAGGTTTACTGTGCATGCATATCCATATTTTCATCATTAAATTACTGCAATATTTTAATAATTTTGTGTAGAGTACAGTAGAGTACTGTATGTGTAAGGAAAAATTAGTGAAAATTGGTTTTTGTAGATGGGTTGAACTAATTATTTCGATTTTATAACATTCTTATGGGGAAATTCGTTTCGCGATACGAATTTTTCTGTTTACGAGTTCGCATTAGGAACGAATTAAATTCGTAAACCGAGGTTCTACTGTACTTACAAACTGATGAACTGGATCTTCAATCAACATCCTAGGAAACCCATGGACTGACGTTCAACGCTTACAAAACATATCCAGGAAGCACTACATTCAACGGAAACTTGGACGAAACATTCACCCAAACATCAACAGAGAGAGAGGATGTGACGGCATCACACAGAACCATATAAAAGCTAAGTACAATTTTCAAATAAATTTTAGTTTGGGCAGTGAAGTGTAGTTATCACGAGTCGTTAGTCGATTATTACTGGGGTGAGGGGTATGCTAATCTTTTATTTTCCTTTCATTAGAGGAAACTGTGTTCAACTCCGAAATCTCATATAGAATTTTTTCTCTCTTTGTGCTAATTCCTTTTTCTTTCAGAAATTCTCGGGAAATATCTTTGTGTTCCGTTTTCTTTCAGAAATTCTCGGGAAATATCTTGGGATTAGTAGCATTGTTTTGGGGAATTTTATTAATCTTTGTCAGTGGGTGCTTATGCGTTTACGCAGTGGACGTCTGTATTCATATAGATATTTTGATAGAATTGCAAGGGGTCAAAGAGATAGGAAAAGAAATACAGCAGTCATGACACCCCCTGTGAGATCCACCCCTGGACCTAGTGGCGTAGGACAGATTAATCCTCTCCCAATTGTGACGCTTGTAAATGCCAGGTCTGCAATCCTTCCTTTTCAGGGTCGGGTTAATGGGTTCTTGCCTCAAAATGTGGAGTCATGGATTTCATCCGTTGATGCCCATTTAAATGCCAAACAAATCGTAGACCCTTTTGTACAATTACAAGAAGCTAAAAGTTTTATAGATTTTTCTAAGGGGGATGCGAGTGCGTATTTAGGAGGTGTTTCATTTCAAGAAGCAGTTACCTGGGATGATTTCAAAGTTAGGTTACGCGCGGTCTATGGGGGTGAAGAAGCCTTGGATGTAGTATTAACGTTAAGAAATACACTTAATCAAGCCACTATGAATCAGCTTAATGTTATTGAGAGAGCAGCTCTCATAGCTGATAGGCTTAATGAATATCAGGATATTTTATGTAATTCCACTTGGGTTACTAGAGATAACATCTCCGTGAAAGTTTTTTACGATTAATGTATTTAACTTGCATGACACTTATGTTGCCTGAAGCTTTAGTGCGGTGTTTTGATAAAAAGTTAACGCCTACAAGTACGGAATTGGATGTATATAACGGATTTTGAGCGAAGCGAAAAATCTATTTTTGGGTGAGATAGCCATGGCGTCCTGATGGAAGGTTCCTTTTTGGTAGCTTCCTTGGGTATATCACTACTAAATATTCCCAGAGAATTTAACCACAGGTTATCACAGAATTCTAACTTCTGGAGCGAGTATCCTAAAGGTTTCCCTTTTAAGACATCGTATATCAACAGGGGACGCATGTATTAACGCGCCACATAGCTATCTACACCCCAAGCAGAGTTAACACTTCGGTGTGTAGGGGCGGAGAATAGCTGGGAGCCGTTCCACAGCTAATCTCGTTCGTGGCTACTTTTGGTACTCGAGACGTAAACAAACGGGCGCCATTGCTAAATGACGTCACGTCCGTCGTCATCCTGAAGACAGTTGCTTGCCGATCGCCCTGATACAGCAGAGCAGGGTGGGACCTAAAAAACTGGACGAAGTAGCAGGGAGGGTCCATCAGGACGCCATGGCTATCTCCCCCAAAAATAGATTTTTCGCTTCGCTCAAAATCCGTTTTTTGGGCTCAAGCCATGGCGTCCTGATGGAAGAATACCAGAGAATCAATGTATCGTGGTAGATTTTCCCCTATTGAGTAAGTGCCAAGGGCTTTGAACAGGGTAGCATAGTAATCTTAATAAAAGAACCGTAGGGCAGTGAAGTTCCCACGGGCCATGCCGAGATCAAAGCGGGTATCGAAGGGCTATTCACCCTGCTAGAAGAACCTGAAGAACTTGGAGACAAGACTGAATGGTTGGCATTCATATAGGAACATTCTCAAAGGCAGACGAGTGGTGGTTAGGCACTGTATGTAGAGGAGAATTGTCTCGTCTCTAAGGTATGAAGAGTAAGTATTCGTATTGGAATATTACATTGCATAGGTGAATATATAATAAGGGTTGAGACCTTAGTATCTTCATTAACCATAAGAGGAAGGGGATAATAAAACTATGACAGACATGTATTTCATAGGATAAGTAGGAGCGGATTGAGACGCACAAGTAATAAAATAAGAATTTTATTTCACAATTGCAGAAAATTTAAATGAATTGCAATAATATGTAAAGTTAATTTACAACAAATTTAAAATGTACATAGTAATAAAGACTTGCTCTTGAATCTGAAAGGGAATTTCAAATTTATTAGTAGGCACTCGTTCTCGAGGAACGTCAGTCTTTAAATAAAACACATCATGCTCTAGGCATGCGGCACTCGTGTGACGACTATGACATTTCACCTGGGATAAGAACAGTTATAAGAAAGCACTAAGTGTTTTCGACATCACTACGTATCGCTCGAGGGTCAACATAGGCACCCGAAGAGTTAGAGTCCCAGAGTTAGGTGCAGGTTTCATAACACTACCTGCGGCTACCACAAAATGTTTGACTTCGTGCACTTGTTTCGCATAATGTTTGAAGAAAACACGCGAGGACTTCCAGCCTGTGAAACTCTTAAGGCTGTCGAAGTCCATACTCTGAAAGAAATTCAGAGACGATGCAACTTTTCTAGGATCGTGACCGGCGGGTGTACTGTCAGGATCCGCTCTGCGAATGAAGTAGGTGATTTTCGCTCTTAGTTGTTTCAGTGACAGGTCGCTGCCCGATGTTTCTCCTTTGAAGAGTTGGCCTCCACCAAAGTCCGAAGTTCTGCGAAGATAGACCATGAGGCTCTCTTCTGGGCATAGAGAGGTTTCTTCCTTCAGGGGGCATATTCTCACGGGGCCCCATCTTTTGGTGGGTAATTCGTTTTTTGGCGAGAAACGTCGGATCCGGGAAGAGGGTAAGGTCTCCTGAATCAGTAAACAGGATATGACCCTCTTCTCTTGATAATGCCACTATTTCGCTGACTCGGGCTCCTGAAGCAAAAGCAAAGAGAAATATAACTTTCTGAGTCAGATCCTTGAGAGGGCATGAATCATTATCCAAGTTGGAGGCGAAATGGAGCACCTTGTCCAATGACCAGGAGATCGGTTTCGGTGGGGGTGCTGGGCGTAGACGAGCGCATGCTTTCGGCAATTTATTGAAGATGTCGCTGGACAGATCAATTTGGAAGGCATACAACAGTGGTCTAGTCAAGGCCAATTTGCAAGTAGAAATCGTATTGGCTGCCAAGCCCTGTCCATGAAGGTGAATAAAGAAGGACATGCAAAAATCAATGGTGATTTCCGTAGGATTTTTTCTCCAAGATGATTCGTATTGCCGTCTTGTGGATTCGGTCTTGTATTCCTCGAGGAAGTCTAGACTTTTCTTCGAGATCCCAAACCTCTTCTTCGCGGCTAGGGAGAGAAAATCATGAGATGAAGGTCCTTGATTTTCGATGATGAAGCGAAGACAGTCGACTTCTGTACTTGCTGGGAGAGAGCTGGGCCCGGGAGAGGGATCAGCGTGGGCTGCAGCTCCAGGACCAGGGGGTACCAGTTGCTCCGGGGCCACTTGGGAGCCACTAGGGCCGCTGTCCCTTTGATGGTTCTCAGCTTGGAGAGGACTTTCAGCAGAAGGTTGGTGGGAGGGAACAGGTAGATCTTGGACCATCTGTTCCAGTCCAGGGACATGGCGTCCACTGCCTCTGCCTTGGGGTCCTCGTACGGGGCCACATATCGAGGAAGTTGATTGTTGTCGCTCGTTGCGAAGAGATCGATCTGAAGTTCCGGGACTTGGTGAGAGATAAAGGAGAATGATCTTGCGTCTAGAGACCATTCCGACTCTATCGGGCTTGTCCGAGATAGAGCGTCCGCCGTCACGTTGCGGAATCCTTGTAGGTGAACTGCAGATAGGTGCCACTTCTTCCTCTCTGCCAGACGGAAGATTGTTAGAAGCACCTGATTTATCTTGGGCGATCTTGAGACATCGAACTACCACCGAGTTGTCTAGGGTTAGACGAATATGGATCGAGGGAGGCGGGGAGAGTTTCTTCAGTGTTAGAAGGACCGCCATGGCCTCCAAGATGTTGATGTGAAACGTCTTGAATAGTGGAGACCACGTGCCTTGAGCCTGTTTTTGGTGGGAGTGACCTCCCCAACCCTCCAGCGAAGCGTCCGTGTGGATGTTGAGTGATGGAGGTGGGTGTTGAAGAGGGATGGACCTTTTCAGGGCCTTTGCTTCCGACCACGGCTTGAGGAGAAGTCGAAGTCTGTTTGGGAGCCGTCTCTTGAGGTCTCTTCGAGCGATGGATGCAGAACGTCTCCAGACTCCCGCGGCATCCTTTAGCTGTGCACGAAGCACCGGGTTTGTCACTGAGGCGAACTGTAGAGAGCCTAGAACTCGTTCCTGCTGGCGTCTTGAGATACGCTTGGATTTCAGTAGTCGCTTGACAGACCCTGCTATTTCCTTCCTTTTCTTCTGGGGGATGGAAAGGCGGTGTGACTGAAGGTTCCACTGGATTCCTAACCATTGGAACTTCTGAGCTGGAGAGAGGCGAGATTTCTTCGCGTTTATCTTGAATCCCAGGTGTTCTAGGTACTGGGTGACTTTGCTGCAGGATTTTAAACAATCCTCGGGCGATGGAGCCCAGACTAGCCAATCGTCGAGGTAGGCCATCACCTGGACGTCTCGGAGGCGGAGCTGTTGTACTATGGCGTCCGCCAACTTTGTGAAGATCCGAGGGGCCACGTTGAGGCCGAAGGGCATGGCACTGAAGGCGTAGCTTTTCCTTTGGAGTCGAAATCCTAGGTAGGAGGAAGCGTGATGGTTCATAGGAACGTGCCAGTAGGCATCTGCCAGGTCTATGGAGACCGTGTAAGAACCTCGAGGCAGAAGGGTCCTTATCTGTTGAAGAGTCAGCATCTTGAACTTGTCGTTCGCTATGAACTTGTTGAGGGGGGATAAGTCCAGAATGACTCTGAGTTTTTCGGAGTCTTTCTTGGGGACGCAAAACAGTCTCCCTTGGAACCTGGTGGACTTTACCCTCCTTATCACCTTCTTGTTCAAGAGGTCTAGGACATATTCTTCAAGAAGGGGGGTTGATCGTTGGAAGAATTGCTGGAAGGTTGGGGGTGGTTGAGTCCAACTCCAGCCTAGACCTTTCTTGACGATGCTGTGTGCCCAGGGATCGAAGGTCCAACGATCCTGGAATTGGCGGAATCTTCCTCCCACGGAAGCACTTCATTGCTTCTGGTGTCTCGAGGGCTTACTGCATCGGCCGCTAGCTCTCCCTCCTCCTCTGCCTCTGGAGGGACGGCGAGATGCGTCTCTGCTTGCACCTCTGTTTGAGCCTCTACCTTTGAGACGAAAGGTAGTTGTCTGTTGTTCAAAGGCAGGGGTGAAAACCGGTGACTGGGACAAAACTGGTTGGGTGACCAACTGAAAGGTCTGTTGTGGCTGAGCAGCCACTTGGGGAGTAGCAGGTCCCGGAAACTGCCGTCGCTGTTGACGTTGCTGGGGATTTTGCTTGGAGGATTTCCTCTTAGGTTGAGGGCCATCGTCCTGAGAGGAATTCCTCTTTTTTGACATACCCCACTTGTTGAGAAGGTTCCTATTCTCAGTGGCAGCCTTGTCAGTGATCTCTTTCACAAGATCGGAGGGGAAGAGGTGTTTACCCCAGATGTTGGAGGAAATCAGCCTCCGGGGTTCGTGTTTCACAGTGGTACTTGAGAACACGAATTCTCGACAGGCTCTCCGAGCCTTCATGAAGTGGTACAAGTCCTTCACCAGAGTCGCCATGTGCGATTTGGCGAGTACCATGTAGTGGTCGGGGGCTCTGGTGTCACCAGCCATGACATCAAGTTGTACCTGGAGGGACATGGATGCTGCGAGCCTTTCCTTCGTGTCTTGTTCCCGACGTAGGAGATGGTCATTGAGTTTCGGGAGGTCCTCGTTAAACTGACGTCCGGCTACGTCAGGATCTAACTTTCCCACCACGAAGGTATGCTGGATATCCTTCCAGTGTCGAGCGTCGGGGGGAGTTACCATGGAGAAGGGTCTTCACTCCTCCAGTGCAGGGCAGGGTTTCCCTTCCTCCACAGCCTTGTGGCACGCAGCGAAGGCCTTTTCCGTGAAGGGAAGGACTGCGTCGTCGGGTGCGACGTAAGTAGGGTGCTTCTTGCTCAGGGCCGGAAGCTTAGAGCAGGTAAAACCCCTACTTTTGAACGCGGTGGCTAGCATAGCCTGAGCCTTCGAGAGATCGAACACTATCACCCCCTTGGGTTCGGTCTCTTCTTTAGAGGCAGGTTCAGAACGAAGCCGGACGTAACAGTCCGGGTAAGCCTCAAAGTTCGGGAAGAACACCACTTCTTCCAGGGGGACCGTGCCGATCTTATCGCTGACAAAGATCCTGCCGGTCGCGATAACCATATGCTCGGCATACCTCCAGGGGTTGGCATGTGAGCATGCAGGGAGGTCCTTAACTGAGATCTTCTTCGGTTCTTTGGACCCTCCCATGGACCTGATGAACTCGTGAGTCACTTGAAGCTTCTGTTCCATAAGGGCTTCTATCATACGGAACATCTCTTGGGCGGATGGGATGGGATCCGGGGTAGCGGAGGTAGACGGGAGAGACACTTCCGTCGGTGTAGGAGTAGGGGCGGGGATGGAAGGCGGAGCGACCTCCTGCTCCGACTCGGTGTATTCCAACTGGTCCTCTTCATCTTCCGCGCCTTGGGCCATGAGGGTCTTCTCCGTGTCCTCCGAAATATCCGACATATGTTCATCGTTTTCGGAATCCAGGCGACACTCGTGCATGGACTGGGCCATGACTACGTCGGGTTCCACCGTGATCTGGACGGTGGGGATCTGATCTTTGGGGACCACAGAATCAGGGGAGGCCTTTGGGAACAATAAGGCCCTCATATCTTCAGTGGCAAGGTACGGTTCAGTGGCGTTCTTCTGGAAGCCACGCACCCACTTGCGTAGCTTATCCCGAGAAGCGTCCCTGATCTCTGCTGAGGGAGGGTTATGAAATGCATCGACCAGGCGATCCTGGCAGACCGTACAGTTCTGCGGGTCCCAGAACTTCAGATCCCCTTTCTTGTTGGCACAAGGGGCGTGGGTCCTACACGCCGTATGCCCATAGAAGTGCGGGCGCTTCACTGCACAGAAGCCGTGGTCACACTTCATCTGCTCCTCCTGTAAAAGAAAGAGAACATGAGTATGGGGGGTCATAAGAATGACTCTTAAACTAAAGTTAATTATTAATTATTAATTTCAACTTGACAATAGGTGTGATGCACAGAGGATGGGCTGAGAGAGGGAGATAGGTACATACTCCGTGTATCTCGCCCAGCTGGTTACCGTAACCTTCATCCATGGACAATCAGTTGTGACCGAAGGCACAGGATAGAATTCAACATAGAATGCCCGTAGGGCAGTGGGAATTCTATTGGAAATTGTCAAGGATATAAGGCTAGGACTGAGGCCACTCAGATTCTAGAATTGGGAACTAGAAGATCCCATAGGGTAACGGTTTCCGGCAACCAGCCGTGCTAAGATACACACAGCATGCTGGAAATCTGTGATATGCAAGAAGACAGCATGGTTACTAATAGAACGGTAATAAAATACCGATCCATTTACGTAAACAAGTAATCTGGTTGCAGTGCAGGGCTATCAACATCAGATGATAGCTAGTAGAAGGGGGTGCAAGTCGTCTTGACGCCTCCGGAAGGTTCCGGCAGACCGCCGGCACGCCGGAGGCCGCTCCAGCAGAGTTTCTGGCATTAGGGAAGACAATATAGAAGTCAAGAGCAATACCAGGGTGGCGTTCGCCGGCACCGCGGCGGCACGCCGGCAGGGAGCGGCGGCTCCGGCAGCCGTAGGTAGCCGGCTTGGTGACAGGGACAAGGGTGGTTATAGCAGAACCGGACTGCCAGCAGCGGATGCCGGCACTCCGGGGGCCGGCCGGTGGACGGACGACCAAAGCTATGAGGAAGGAGGGAAGGCCATCGGCTGGAAGCCGGCGGCAGGCGGAAGATTTCCGGCATACGGAGGACTGGCAGCCCAGAGGGTAAGGGATAAGTCACCAAGGTAGGAGGTGGGTATCGCCGACAGTGGAGGCGGCAAGGGACCGGCACCAGGATAGTGAAAGAGACAGAAGGAGGGATGTAGGGGTCCGGCCACGGACCCCAAGACATCCCACCTGAGTGGGTGTACCCATGATAGAGACTAGCCCTATCACCCAGAAGCAGGGGCCGCAGAGGACCGGGAGCTAAGGTAGCCCAAGGGAGGGCTAGGGAACACCCAAGAGGGGGGGGGGAACCCCTGCAGACAGAACGCATCCAGTGGCTAACCCCATAGGACACTATGAAGGGTATATGTACCAGAGCGGACTGCACATAGGAGCTCAAGGTAGCCCTAACACTCCACCCTAAGGAGGAGTTGTAGGACAGGGGACAGATGTGTATAGACTAACCTAAGTATAGGCTGGGCCATACAAGAGATAGGTGGGGAGGGGAGAAGAGAAGGGTCTTCTCTGGAGGAGGTTCTGTACCAGAGCGGCCACCAAGGAAGGGAGGACACTCCCTAGCCTAAGGTAAGGCAGCCTGTCTGAAAACGGTGCATGGGTATCGTTTCAGCAAGGTACACAACTAACCCCTCCAAAACCTAACCTAGAGCAGGGATGTTACATCCTGAACTAAGAAGGATGGAAGACGTATCGCTATTGCAGGGAAGGTCGGAGACCTAACCCCAGCAATAGAGGAAGGACTAGTCGTTCCTCATTCTCGGACGCAACCCTAAGGGGGAATCATTCCCTTAGGGAGGACAGAGAAGCGATATAATACTCTGATATGAGCTTGATCCCCTTACGTGGTAGGGGGAGCAAGGCTACACAGAGGGGATGCCCTAAGGCAGGGGATGAAGGAAGCATATAGGGGTCCTACATGTAGGTTAGGTTAGAAAGACACACTATCTAACCTGTCCCTTATATGGTCCCTGAAGGTGAAAACACTTGCATCACAGTCAAAAGTATTGTAAAATAATGCCACTATCTTCATAATTAACCTAGGATCACTGATAAATATCATGCATGAACACTGATATAGGCGCTTTGGCCTAGGGGCTATAGTAGCCAACTGGTATGGGGTCAGTCGATGACCGATAAAAAAGCGTCAAAACACGATATAAAAGTTCCTAGCTATGAAGACTAAATAACTAATAGTATCGATTAGTTAAAGAGGCCGGAAAAAACGCTGTTGAGGCTAACTAAATAAGGCATGCACACAACAGCGACGCCATTAAATGGCGGGTCCGGTCGAGGCACAGCTCTGCCACAAAACATCAAATATCTCGAAAAGTAAAATTTACTTTATGGTCAGAGCTTATTTAAACAATACTGGAACCTTGTACTCAACTTTCCAGAAGAAGGTGAGGCCGAAGGTAGCGACATGACAAAGATGCAGGTTGATGAAAAAGCGTAAGGGAAAATCCGTCTAAGCAAGGCAAGCTACTAGCAGAAGGATGACGACGGACGTGACATCATTTAGCAATGGCGCCCGTTTGTTTACGTCTCGAGTACCAAAAGTAGCCACGAACGAGATTAGCTGTGGAACGGCTCCCAGCTATTCTCCGCCCCTACACACCGAAGTGTTAACTCTGTTTGGGGTGTAGATAGCTATGTGGCACGTTAATACATGCGTCCCCTGTTGATATACGATGTCTTAAAAGGGAAACCTTTAGGATACTCGCTCCAGAAGTTAGAATTCTGTGATAACCTGTGGTTAAATTCTCTGGGAATATTTAGTAGTGATATACCCAAGGAAGCTACCAAAAAGGAACCTTCCATCAGGACGCCATGGCTTGAGCCCAAAAAAACAGATAAAAAAACACATGGCTAAGTGTCCAGATCTCGATCCCGTGTTAACTCAAGTTTTTGGAAAGAATGAAACAAAGCCACAAACAGTGAACGTAGTTAATAATAGTCAAGTAGCGGGAATGACGTGTTATAATTGCAAACGTCAAGGTCACTTAATCGCGGACTGCAGAACGAAATTTTGTTCGATACATAATAGTTCCACTCATTCGTACAGTCAATGTTACTCGCGTAAGACACAACAGAATCCCAGAAATACACAGTCAATTCCACATGGAAATAAAAAGAAAAATCCTCATTTTAACAATAAGAAGAAACAACCAAATGTCAATGTAGTTCAGAGTCCGAAACAAACAAACACTTCTTTGAATATCGCTGAGCCTGGGTCGTCAAACCAGACCTCGCAAGGTTAGACTAATTTTCAGAATGTGCATAGCAAAGCAAATACCACATAATTAACTCCAGTTGGGAAGAGAGTGATGTTGGGTCAAGGTCATTCATGTCAGCATCAATAGTATTGAATAATCAATTTAATGTTTTATCAGATCATTGTGAGGCAATAGATTTTCCTATGAAACACACGGCCGAATTAAGTAAAACAGTGCATGCTCCCGTAGATTTGCAACGAATTCATACAATAATAAGCCAAAATGAGTTACGACCAACCTTATATGCTGTAAATTTAGAACACAAATCCTTTACGTTATTTTTTGACTCTGGTAGTCCACGTAATATCATGGATTTGAGGACACATCATTTGCTGTTTTCGAACTTTCCGATAGAAAAATCCGGAGTTAGACTCTCGGGTATAGGAAATAATGAATTAAATGTCATAGGCATACCTCATGTTCAATTCAAAGTTGGTAAACGCACGTTTGCCGATACATTTGTTGTTGTACAAAACATTGATATGTATCCAGCTGTAATTATAGGATACCCATCTATGGGAAATCAAAACATTATCTTAGCCCCTGCCAAGCACGGCGTGTATATCAAAGGGAAATTCTATAAGTCTTCTGATACCTTAAAATCAGTTTTGGATAAAAAGGAGACGACAAATGTAACCGTAACGTACGTTGAAGAACCAATAACTTGTCTCACTAATAAATAAATAATATACGCGACCCAGCGGAATTCTCGTTCACCCGTAATATCATCTTGCACGCAATCTATCGAGCCAAACGTACCTTCGAATTTAATAGTGCAAATAAAGAAAACATTACCGGGATCTGAAATATTAATCCTTTCCGACACTTTGAAAACTAACGGATTGTCTGTCACACAAGCTATTTATACAGTAGGCTCACATCAACAATGTAATATTGAAGTCTGTAATCATTTAAGTAACACTTTAGTAATTCACAAAAATCAACATATCTTGGATGTAGAAGTTTATAAACATTGTATTCTTACCGTTGCTGAAATCAATCACTCTCAATCAGTTGCGGATGAATCCCTTTTGCAATCTATTAAAAATAAAATCAATAAAGATATTCAAGATGAAGAAATTCAGCAGAAAATTTTTGGACTTTTAACTAAATATCATGATGTTTTTTCCACTACAGATGGATCCTTACGAAAAACAGATGTGATCGAGCATCAAATAAGGTTAAAGGACAAGCAGAAAACTATCTATGTACCCTCGTACAGACTCCCTATGAAATTCCAGAAAGAAATAAATGATGAAGTAGGTAAAATGCTAGAAGAAGGAGTCATTAGGAAATCAAACAGCCCTTATAATTTTCCATTAATAGTTGTACCGAAAAAAGATCGAACATGACGTATCTGCGTAGACTTCCGTCGTCTAAACGAGGAGACGATCCCTGATCGATTCCCAGTGCCATGTACTGACGATATTTTGTCTTTGTTAGGTCAGAATAAATAATTTACCAGTTTGGACTTACTTAAAGGCTTTCACCAGATATCATTAGAAGAAGATAGTATCCCATACACAGCCTTCAGCACAGCTAGGGGACATTATGAATTTTTACGGATGCCTTTTGGTTTACGTTGTGCTCCTATAACATTTACAAGAATGATTAACATAGTGTTTGGAGACTTGTTAGGGGATATATTGCATGCCTATATGGACGATCTTGTACTCTTTTCCAACACCCTAGAAGAACATCTACGTAAGTTAGAACTAGTACTACAGAGATTAAGACAACATAACTTGAGGGTAAAGATTAGTAAGTGTGAATTTTTCAAAACAGAATTAATATATTTGGGTTTCATGGTGTCAAGCCAAGGTCTTGAAGTAGTCCATGATAAGGTGTCGGCTATACGTAATTTTCCCATACCTACTAATGTCAAGGGAATACAGCAATTTCTGGGTTGTAGTGGATATTACAGGCGTTTTGTACGCAACTTTTATATAATAGCCGCTCCTTTAACTGATCTTACGAAGAAGGGCGTAGATTTCATATGGTCTGAGCATCATCAACATGTGTTTATTACCTTGAAAGATGAACTTTGTAGTACTCCTATCTTAAAATTTCCTGACTTCGGTAAGGAATTCTTCATTGCAACAGACGCCTCAGACTTAGGAGTAGGAGGGGTATTGCTTCAGCAATATGATAAACCATTTTTCCCGATAGCTTTTTATTCTCGAAAACTGAGAACTTCCGAAAGTAAGTATGCAGTAATAGACAAGGAAAGGCTAGCTATTGTTAATTCACTAGTGCATTTTAAGTTCATAATTTACGGTTATCCCTTTAAGGTTCTTACTGACCATAAACCACTAACCGAGTTCTTTAAAGGCTTCAACCACAGCCCTAAACCAACTCGGTGGCATTTGATCATTCAAGATTTTGGCGCAAGAATCGGGTATTTACCTGGGAAAGCAAATATCATTGCGGATGCATTATCACGCATTATTTCAAGACTCAACATCTCAAACAACACATACTCAATGTGTGTTAATAACAGTAGCACACTAATAAATGGTGGCAGCGGTGGGATGAGCATCATCAACAGGCGTTTAATACCTTGAAAGATGAACTGTGTAGTTCTCCTATCTTAAAATTTCCTGACTTCGGTAAGGAATTCTTCATTGCAACAGACGCCTCAGACTTAGGAGTAGGAGGTGTATTGCTTCAGCAATATGATAAACAATTTTTCCCGATAGCTTTTCATTCTCGAAAACTGAGAACTTCCGAAAGTAAGTATGCAGTAATAGACAAGGATGGGCTAGCTATTGTTAATTCACTAGTGCATTTTAAGTTCATAATTTACGGTTATCCCGTTAAGGTTCTTACTGACCATAAACCACTAACCGAGTTCTTTAAAGGCTTCAACCACAGCCCTAAACCAACTCGGTGGCATTTGATCATTCAAGATTTTGGCGCAAGAGTCGGGTATTTACCTGGGAAAGCAAATATCATTGCGGATGCATTATCACGCAACCCCGTGTCATCTTGTACGGAGCCTTTAGCTGAATTAATAGATATATCAATATCCATGCCTATTGTTAAAACGATATCTGAACAAGAAGATTTAGGCTGGAGCGCTGAATTATTACAGACTGAGCAAAGAAAAGATCAGAAAATAGAAACAATTATAAATGCTTTGAAAGGCAATCATAAGGAAAAGGGATATATAAAGTATAAGCAGCAGAATTATATAATCAAAGATAATATTCTGTGTAGGACTGTGACAAGGAAAACCCGCAATACACCACCTGTAACTAACGACCAGGTAGTAGTACCAATCTCACTTATTTCCACTGTCCTGAATTGGTTGCATGCAAATCCATTACATGGACACCCGGGGTTCTCATTAATGTCACAGAAAGCCAAATCATTGTTTTATTGGCATACGATGCTTACAGATATAAAAAGACACTTAGCTAATTGTCACACATGTCAGGAAAACAAAGGGCATACGAAACCACCTGTCAGCCTAGGGGCTTATCCCGGGCCCAATCAACCCTTTGAAAGAATACATTTAGATTTGTTAACAGGATTTTACGAGTCAGACAGAGGAAATAAGCACCTCTTAGTAATTATAGATGCTTTAACTCAATATACAGAACTAATAGCGCTTAAAACTAAAACTGCGATTGAATGCGCTAGGAAGTTTTACGAGTGTTACATTTGTAAACATGGAATTCCACACATGATAATCTCAGACTCGGGTGGTGAATTAAATAATCACTTTCTTACCTCATTGTGTGAATTCCTTAGCATAAAGAAAATAAATACCATGATATATCACCCAGAGTCGAATGGGCTAGTGGAAAGAGGAAATAGGAAGATTTTAAATATATTAAGAGTAACACTAGGGGGATCAGACCCCAACTGGGATATTGCAATACCTACGGCACTGAGTACTCTGAATCATTCATATCATATATCAATGAAAATGTCACCACATGAAGCATTGTATGGTACCCCAGTTAGAACGTCTTTCCATGTATTAACGCCTACAACTAATCTATCAAATCCTTTAAAAGAATGTATAAATGTAAGTAAAAGTCGATATGATATCCTTCGAAAGAATTTAGAAAAATCACAAATCATAATGAAAAGGAATCATGATAAAATAGTGAAGCCAACTAAAACATATACCGTGGGTGATAATGTATATATACAGGTAAATGTGCGTAAAGGACTCAATTATAAACTAACACCTAAGTTTGAAGGTCCATTTAACTTTTTGGAAACATTAACGGCCAATAGGTATAGAGTTCAAAACGTATCCCAACCCACGGATGAGAGAATAGTACCATTGGCTCACATAAGAAATTAAAAAAAAAAAAAAAAAGAGAGGGAAAGAAGTGAGGGAAAAATTTTTATTTTTGTGATTAAAAGTTTTCTTCTTAATACAGGAGTAATTACATATATTTTTCTCGTTACAGGTTTCCAAGATGAATTTTTTGTTGTTGGGAGTGATATTGTTCGCTCAGACATTTTTCTCCTGTGGGATGAGCTCTAAAACTAAAAGTATAGATTTTAAATATGGCACTATAGTTGACAGACAAGAAGACGTTTTTATTACATCGAGCAACGTAGTTGTAGAAGTGAATATGCAAGCAATTTTTCTTCCAGAGAATGATGTCACTAGCTTAAAAACCGCCATTTTAAGGTTTTCTGTCTCATTAGATGAGTTGCATAGAAGACATTTTCATTTGACTACAGAGAGTTCGCTTGGATCGACACTAAAAGTTGCAGAGATGCTATCTGATGACTTGCAAAATAAGACTTACGAGACAGAATCTTTGGCTCGTGACCTTTTGATGTGGACTGTAGGACACGAACATGAAGAAAGACGAAATCCGTTTATTTATGCTGCATTAAAC
>NC_090727.1:50219709-50229709 GCF_036898095.1 Palaemon carinicauda
TTCTTCAAATGATGCTACATCAAAACATAAAAACCTCGCCAAGTTTTCCTTTGAAATGCTTTCAACTCTTTTGGGCCAAGGATTAGGCTACGTCAACGAGATTTCAAATTTGATTTTTCACTTTTCCTGTCATTATTATCATCATTTTTTCCAACAGGGGTTGCAGCAGATTAAGTGAGGAGGATACAAAAGCAAAAGCACCACCTTTAGAGCCTCCTCAACCATCATGGCACCGATGATCCTCCTGTATCAAACATAAAAGCTTTACTTAACTAAGATCTCTAGACCTTACTCAAGACCTTGGCTTTATCAATGAGTTACGAAAAAAAAAAAAACCTGAAAAAAGAAAATCACTATGAAGAGATAGCGTTTCCTTCGTGGTGTCAAAGTCCCAGACGGATGAGATGCCATTTTTCTTTTAGTCTGTCACAATAACCATATCTCCTAAAGGCAGATTATCTTAATTTACATTTGCTGCATAGTAAGTTTTCATTTAGGTGAAGGCATACTCATTTTTAAAAGAAATACCATTAGAACATCCGAGGAAAGAGAGAAAACGGAGTCATGGCTTCTACAATACATCAATATGTTTTAAGCGTTGCATTGTAGGCATATCTGACATTATAGCTTCTGCATTTACATGTTTTAAGCGTTGCATAGTAGGCCTATATGACCCCACAGCTTCTGTAACTATAGAGCGTTGCATTGTAGGCCTACCAGACATTACCGGCACATTGTTGCTTTTGTCCTATATTCTAAAATCAAGCATTTATATTCCTCTTATGTTTCTTCAGTAGCAGCAAATATGATCTATTTCAGTGTACAAACGATTACGCAATTTCCCATAAATCTAGGTAACTTCAGATTCCAAAGGAAAAAATAATTAAGAGAAACTATTTTGATGAGTTACTTTTCATGAATTAAACTGACCAGTATTAATATTTTAATATTTTAAAGAGTTTAAATTAAAATTCATTATATATATGGTCATCCTCTTTTCCTAGGCCTATTGACCCTAACGGCCCCGGTTACATTTACATTTCGCCAGCCGTCTCTATCTTGAGCTTTTAAATCAATACTTCTCCATTCATCATCTCCTACTTCATACATCACATGCTGTAAAATTGAAGTTTCCAAAGAATTTTATCAAACATGGTCTACTGATATTGTTTGGACCTTAGACAGTCTTAATTACGAACAAACAATAGTTATAGTGAAATCTTGGAAGTTATTTGTGACTGTTCGATGGAAATTCTAGGCTGGATATTCAGGTTAAGAAATGGAAATGTTTATAGGCCTAATAAATACGGAGTATTGAATTTGAGGGTGAAAAGTCTTTTATCTTTAAAGCACATCGCAGTGACACAGCGTTCAGACTAAACTTCCGACTTGATATTGTTCTTGTAAATAATATGTTTTAATCGTTTAAAACTTCTTGCAACACACCAGAGAACCAACTGCTTCCTAATAAGCTATTGCTGAACCACCATAATTGAAAACAAGGTTCCTAACAGCTATGCTCTCATTACAAAGCATCGACTCTAGAAGAGTTTAGCTATTCAAGTAACTGTCTGCTTCTTTCGACCTCAATATCCCCATTGTATAACAGGGTCGGCCTCTCGAGTCTACTCTTCGAATCTATTTATTTGATTTTCCTCTTTTGTACAGTACATTAAAACAAAATTTTAATCAATGATTTTATAAGTAAACTATTTTTTTGAAATCATATTTAAATAGAAATAGTGTTATTCAGTTTTGTCCTTTAAAAGTTAATAGAGAGATTCAAATTGTGTTGACTCGAAAATTAAGTAAAGGGAAAATGTGCTTTATCCAGCGAGGGATCTGACAGTACCCAATAACTTTCACAATAGTATCAATGGGTGCCTACCCTTGACCATCAAAAAACTGATTTATTTGCTAAAAGAATATTTAAAATTCATAAATAGCTATAATGATGATCACTATGAAAGGTAACTAAATTCTTAATTATTATCAAACTTTATAAAAAATTATGAATTCATCAACAAATCTAAAAACTTTGCATAAAATGTTTGAGTCTAATTAAATGGAGAATATTTTCCGAGCAGTAATGGCAGTGATGTTTGTATCATCCTGGATAACCTGAAGTAAAGAGACTCGGGTTTTCCGAGAGTCCTGGGTCGGGACAAGCCCTAAGAAATCGACTCCGCTGAGGATCCTTCCTCTTGGGTGTCTTCCGATTCAGGACTACCTCTCGGTTTGGGGTTCCGAGACAGGCAGGATAGAAAGAGAGTATCCTGCAACTGACGTCCCCCGGTTATCCAGCAAAACAGCAACAGGCTTTCTTTGGTCTGGTGTTAATTCTCTCTCTCTCTCTCTCTCTCTCTCTCTCTCTCTCTCTCTCTCTCTCTCTCTCTCTCTCTCTCTCTCTCTCTTATAATTATTTATTTTTGCATTGGGCAAGCGTTGTTCGTAAGTTGCCACTTAGTAATAAACCTTATATTTCACTTAGGAGATATGTGTATGTATGAAACAACGGTGGTCAACTGCTATGAAAAATTCAATCATTGAAAAATATTGGATCGTTAAAAAAATCGTGCTAGAATATTTCAGAACAAAAAATAAATACGGTAATGTAGCCCGAATCCCTCTAAATACGGTGATTCCTGGAACTGAGTGGGAAAGAGGGCGCCAAGAGGGAAAATGATTCAAGCTTAGTCCTGTTGTCTAATGATAATAACAATTTATGTATTTGGGTTATGAATTCAAAGCTATTATTTAATTTTGCTTGTGTCGTTTTATGTAGAAAGCAAAAGTTAGTTAGGGTGGTGGTTTCGAAACTTGCAATAAATCATTATAAGCCAAATTTCAGGTTATAGTCAAAGCTGCCTATATACTGTAGGTCCAATCTCTCGTGGGGTTTATTCAGGGAGAAGAAATAATGATAAATAAATAAGCAAGGTAGTGTGCTATATTTGCTATTAAAACTATAATTAATTCTACCTCTATTATTTAATTTTACTTCACGAATGGAAGTCTATAATAAGGTCAGACATATTAACCCAAAGCTGTAATGTGCAGATTCTACAATAGAAACGTATCTCGAATAATACTAATACTAATAATAATAATAATAATAATAATAATAATAATAATAATAATAATAATAATATGGCTCTGTAGTCTTGGCTTTATAACATACTAGGGCATGGCTATATGTCAGATGGCAACAATAAATATTTGCATCAAATCTTATAACTTAATAAAGGTGTCTATCTGGGCATAAAGTTACGATTTGTGAAATTTCTCCACAGTCTCTTCTTCATTTTATTTTTAGGCCTATAAGCTTAATAAGAATTATAAAATCAGAAGTGCGAACTTCAAGTCACATATAAGAGTAAGGCGAGGAGGGGCAAACTGAGCATTCAAACCTTCACAAGTCGGGGCTAACTAAATAATAAGTAAATCGCAAAAGACGAAACTTTCTAAAGACAATAATAAACCAGGTAATAGACAATGATTAAGACTGATAATACAAATATTATAGTTGAAGTAATTAGTAGACTGCAACAATTCATTAAAACATATGTATAATTCTTTGTAATACATAGGCCTATGTGAATAATAAAACACGCAAATTCCAGTAAAACAATTAGAATAAAAACAATTTCATCTTTTAAAAGACGTCATTATTTTCTTGGTATAATATCCCTAGGCAAACTATATATATATATATATATATATATATATATATATATATATATATATATATATATATATATATATATATATATATATATATATATAGTTGTTTATCCTCCTGGGAATATTGTCAAGCAATCTATTACAAATATTTTCCTCACGCACAGACTCCCAAGATGAAAAGCATTCGCTAATGATTGCTTGTCTACTATTGCGAACGGGAAACGATTATGAAAATGAACGCTTAGTTATAAAAATGAGTTAACTCTTTGTTTCCTTCTTCGGTTGTGTAGCTGTATAGTGTACATATAGGCAGTAAGACTATACTTAATTGCCACATATTATTCATCTTTCTGCCTGAAATAGTACACTCTAAACCTCGTATCTGTAGCCGCACAGTGCTGTGTAGGTCAGACCAGAACAGTAGCATTCTCGTCGACTGCAGCATTCCGACTTGCACCTACAATTAGTCTGCTACCGGCAACTCTCTGCAATGGGTGGAAGCTTTGTCCAAATCATCTTTTCTTAGTCTAGCACAAGTTTACGGGAATTTTTCCTTTCCTTGTCACCCTGAGTCTCACCCCACATCCTCGCTTTGATCTAGTTTCAGCTTTCTTACTAAATGGACAGTAGAAATACAAAACAATGTCTGCTCTCTTGTATTTGGTAAAGTGTGCTTGTATTGTTAGAAGTACATCGAGCATTGCTTACTCTTCAAAAGTTTTTCAATTCCATGAGGGCCAATCACCCACTAATGCTACACCAGGGTTGTAACTTGGCTCTCAAGAATAGTAATGAGGTGGGATCTTTGACATGTATGGAGCTTTCTGCTATCATTGGAGGGAAGAGGTCTGTGATTGGTTCTCATGACGGAAGAACTTCAAGTTATACTCTCTGCCCTGGCCTGATATGAACAGCTTGGAGAACAGACGATTGTTTGCTTTGAAGAGTCAACAGATACTGATACTTATAGTAAAAAGTCAACCCTATTCCTTTTGATTTGTTCATAGATGGTGGATTCTTTCTTTTCTTCCCCGTCTCTTAATAAACTCCTGGAAATTGACATTTCCTTTCTCAAAGTGTGCGCTAACCAGCTCCGAAAAAACTTCAGTGAGCAATGTTCTTTGCATCAAGTGAAAGCAGGTCTCAACTCTCAGCCTGGAGAAGATTACTTACATCTTGCATGCCTTGTGACAGCTTTTATATTTTCTCAAGGAACACTGTGCTCGTACTGTTTTGTCATGCTGGAACCTGGTGTGTTTAGAACCCCCTTGATCCCACTTCTTGCCTCATACTGTGTACCCAAGTGGCTGACTTCAGGACCAGCTACCATCCACCATCTCAGTACTGATAGGTCTTCACTTATGCCCATTGCACTCCCGCCTGCCTTGATGACAGTGATGGACCCAGAACAAAAAGCATCTCATTTATTGCATGGAAGAGGGAAATATAGTCACATAGTGTAGCCATTATGTTTTTGTGGTTGTTATGCACATGGTGATTTGAGCTTTTCACTCTTCTTCTTCTGGCAAGGACAACAATTGTTTCAGTCAGTCTGGAATTTACAGCCCTGGGTCTGTTACTTGCCATCTTGGTGAATGGCATTCAAGGTATCATACTATGGTAATTATCTTTATTCCTTGAATCGAAGCCGAGGATTTATCCTTTTACCACCTTGATCTCAATCATTTAGAAAAAGGTATGAGATACGACTAGGTTCGAGAATAAATATAAATGACTTACACCTAGCTTGATCGTTCATACAGTATCGTTCAAGTCCTTTGCAGTCTGTTCAGCAACCAAGACACAACATGCAAAGGGTTATAGACCTGTTAATCTTAGCTCGGCTCTCCTGCGCTGGTACAACCGGTAATATATGGTTGCTAATTGATCCAGGGCTTATTAGACAGCATCTGGGACGCTAAATTAATGACTTAGGCACACTAAATAATCACTCGGCTGATACTGAGCCCCGTACTGAACAGTGGTGCCATCCAGCGTGTCCTGATTGAGTGTTGACATTGCTCTACTGCTAGGAGGAAGTCAATGGGTAAGTACATATTTCTAAATTCGGATTCTACGCAGTAAAAAAAAAAAAATG
This sequence comes from Palaemon carinicauda, assembly GCF_036898095.1. Taxonomy (NCBI): domain Eukaryota; kingdom Metazoa; phylum Arthropoda; class Malacostraca; order Decapoda; family Palaemonidae; genus Palaemon; species Palaemon carinicauda. The sequence goes on from NC_090727.1 coordinate 50,225,492, forward strand.
TATGATTTGACATCAAGAGCATTTTGATAGGGCAAGTCTTTGCGATCTTATTGCGAAATGCAATATTTTTGTAAATTCAATAGCATCCTTTTTATTAAAAAGAGCAATCCCCGATGAGTCTGTGTGTGCTAATTTTGGTGTCTGGTTCCGGAAATGGAAGATTCTCCGGGAAATTTTCTGACATCTTCTCCACTATCAGTAGAAGCATCAAATAATGATTACCAAAGTATTTAAAAAAAAAAAGAGGATAAGTAAAAATTATCATTAATTAAACATAACTGAAATCTGTTGGTGAAAATTGATACCAAATACTTTGAAAAGATAAGTAATTGAGAACAACTGCAATAATAATGATAATAATAATAATAATAATAATAATAATAATAATATTAATAATAATAATAATATTAATAATAATAATAATAATAATAATAGCTATAAATTCAACTGAATGATAAAGCAAGCAAAGAAGTAAAAATTATAATAAGCAAAACTTGAAGTACTCTTAAACTGTGCATGAATATCGCTCAAAAGAAGAAAAAAAACGAAAAGATATTTGTTCTTTGGCCGACTATGGCCAATCCTCAGCCTATACAATACATTCCTCCCAAGAGCTTGACTCTAACCTGTTTAGTTAATTAATAAATTAATCCCCAAAAATGCATCATTTCACCATGCCCTCAAAGTCCTTTGCCATTACTATCAATATTACTAACAATGGGATTTAATTTCTGTGTACTGCTTGGCACAACCGGGTTCAAGTCTCATTGATTTCGATCGTGGCGTTAGAAAATTGAATTTCAGGATATCAAAAATTATTTCTAGGGTAGCTGTAAGTAGTGTGGAATGACCCTCAAAGATCATAGCATTTGGCATAATGATCTAAATGACACAGACAACTGCTAACAATGTGAGCCTGTGCAAATCAAATTAGGCTTCCAATGGAATAGTTTAATGAACAATCCTTTTTCAGAGATTCAAGCTTTATAACAGAAGACTAGCAGTGCCCATTTAATCCAATTTTGAAAAAGGGAAAAATCATACATCTTAGCATTTTTTTTTTAATGAGTCTTTGGGAAAAAAAAATTAAGATCCAGAGGGAGGTTTTTTTATGGTACGCTACAAAATTCTCCATCCACTGTCATGAAATACTTCTTGTTGCTAATTATTTCTGGACTGATCCACCATCCCATCTAATTCACCCTGACTACAAGTAGAAGTGCGAGAGAAAAACCACAGGGCAGAAGAGAAGGAAAGAACAGAACCTCTGTAATATATATCTACGTGGAAAAAAAACAGATCAATAACATGCTCGTAAAAGTTAACAGTTACTACAGCAGAGTTAGGTAGTTCAATATTTGACTGGTCTCGCACTCCCAGACACCTGTCTTCCAGAAAGGGGTGAAATGGAATTCTCTCTCAAACTCTCGGACATCCATCAATTTATATGAGTGACTGTACTGTACCTCTCGGGGTAACCCACTCATCATTGTATGGCTACTCCCTTTCCCCCCTACCCGAGGGAAGGGGAGAGACCACGTGGTTCATACCACTCAGCGTGACGGGAAATATAATTTATAAATATCCAGACACTTAATGTTTCTTATATAGCGGTGATGTCGGCTGATGCAACCTCCAAGTGCTCTTACATTTCCCTGCACAGACCTCAACCGTTAAATTCTGTATTGTTCTCCTCAACACTTTCATAATCAAACAAGCAATTAATAAACAAAAACACAACCCAATGAATTCTTTTTATTGTTTATCTATTTGATAAGATCGCTCCCTCTAAATGTTGGTGATTCTAGAAAGAAGCAAAATATATCAAAAACAACCGAGGTTATAGTTCAACACATGAAAACCAGTTCATAGACTTCCACCAAAGGCTCATCACCAGTGAAAGGAGCTCCCTCAAACATAGGGCTGCATTCAACGCAATCTCTCTCACGATGGCTGAATGGATAACTCAACTGGCTCCTCTGTATCAAGATTTAAAAGGCATATGTTCGTCTCCTGTCCAAGGCACGGGTCCTAAACATGTAAAATTGTGCTCTGGGTATAAGCTATACCTTATTCCTAAATCAGAGTGAATTTGAATTTAGTCATTTTGTGGCAAAACTCTCAAAAACAGTTATGTGTCACAAACTTAGCAGTTAGCTTTCGCGATGGACAGGGATTGACTTTGATTCAAAGCAAATTTAAAACAAAAAATAAAAAGTAGAGCTAAATCAATATCAACCTGAATTACATTTGAAAGTCAACCGACGCTTCTGTATTAAGATCGAGGAGGGATAAATTCTTTGCAGATCACGGTACTTTCCCTTTTTCACGTGCACTTTCCCTTTTGGTACAAGTTATTCTACAGACTGTGTGAATTTGACAATGAGAAGAGTCTGTGACCTAATATTGAAAGTATAAACTGTTGAATGAGTTGGTGAAAAACTATTAGAAATAGCTTCGTTCTACAAAAACAGTACTGTCATTATGGGAATGGATTGATACACATTATAAGAAACAATAATGAAATCGAGAAGGGAAAATTTACAGGAGAATTGAAATCAAACTCTATCTCCCTTGATGGTTGAATGGAAAAGATGATAATGAGGATGATGATGATGATGATATATATATATATATATATATATATATATATATATATATATATATATATATATATATATATATATATATATATATATATATATATATAAGAAATAACGACACACGTATATAAGCATGTATATATCATTATAATTTCACATGTATATATATATATATGCACATCTTATTTTGTGTCTGTATAAATATATATATATATATATATATATATATATATATATATATATATATATATATATATATATATATATATATATATAGTGTGTGTGTGTATAAAATTTACTTCTGATGTCTGTTTGATATTGAGAAAAATAGCAATTAACAAAAATATTATTTGTATACAACAAATATTCCAATTTCTAGTCTACTGCAGGGCAAAGACCTCAGACATGTCATTATTATTGTCTAGAGCTTGGTCCTTTTTCATCTCCACGCTGGCCGCTGTGGATTTGTGATGGTGGGAGACTAATCTCATTGTTAAAAGCAAACCAACCCAGTATGAGTGACTTTGACTAGTATAGCTTCGACGATAATATATATATATATATATATATATATATATATATATATATATATATATATATATATATATATATATACACAGCTCAAATATCCTAATATATGTCCAATAAAAAATAGAACAGAACGTGAAGAATTAACCTCAAAAATTTGTGAAATAAAGTTGATGATGATGATGATGATGATGGAGCAGCAAGTAAACGATGTACAGAGAGCGAAAAATTTATTTAATCATTTTCTCATATCCCTGAAGAGTGAGAATCCTTTCTAGAAGTTACAAGAATAAAAATTTCAAGCAAACAATAAGGAGAATGTTATACAATATTTTGAGTCAGTAGACATTAATACTATATTTATTAATAGTTTTAATAACCAAATAAGTTTTACTATAAAAAAAATCTTTATCACATCTATCAATATTTGCTTCTATAAATTGAATTCTACTGTACGAAATTATATGTTAAAAGTAGGGAAGGAAGTCTTGTATCAATCACTTCCGAGAGAATTTCTTCCGAAGTTCCCAAGGATATCTTGAAGAACTCATCCAGAGACTCAAGGCGGAATGAAATGAGTGTAATGGAACATAAGGTTTATACCTTGATACAATTAATATTCATTAAAATTACAATTGGGAATCATTTATAGAAAGATTTTTTATTTTTTACTCTAAAAGAAAATCTAATTAAAAATTAAGTGTATAAAAATTCGATGGTGTCTAATTCCATATGAATTTACATATTAATTTCAGAAATTTTTAGTTTAACAAAATAATCTGACAAGAACGTTCCAAAATCTTCTCCGTCTTCAGGGATATGATATGATGATTAAATATTCTTTTACTGCGTTTCATTCCACTCTGAGGCGTCAGTGACCCTGGCAGTTATGACGCCGCCTAGTGTCAATGACCTTAGTAGTTGCGAAGCTAGGCAACCTAATCAATCTTTATATATGATCATATGGATAAAATCCCTGATAACTTTTCTCTCTCTCTCTCTCTCTCTCTCTCTCTCTCTCTCTCTCTCTCTCTCTCTCTCTCTCTCTCTCTCTCAAAATCTAATGGAAAAGGTTATTTCTTACTCA
>NC_090727.1:50249709-50254709 GCF_036898095.1 Palaemon carinicauda
AGCATTTGTTTTTATGCTTAACAATGTGCGGTGACCAATTCAAAAACACTCTTGTCGGCAACTTTCTTTTTTAAAGAAGTAAATAAACAAATGAACAATTAACTAAGAAAAATAATTAATCTTAACTTCAAACTACATTTGAGAAAATACCTTTGCATTTTCTAAAAAAAAAAAAAAATTAAAGGCACTTTATCTTTTAAAATGAGTTTGGAATTTGTCAGGAGAAAAATCATCAATTGCTTATATGGATTAATCAGTTTGGAACGGATAGAAAAGTTTTGGCATATATTTCGATATAACGTATACTTTGGCTAAAGAAAAAGTGTATGTAACAAGGACGTATTTATAATGCAATATGTAATTACAGATTAGTTTTTTTATTTTTCCTGAGAGGACTTCGCTTGCAAAGAGAAATATGTTAAAATCAATATTTTTTTTCGGTTCGTCTGTGTTCATTTTGTATTACTTTAGAAATACATGTCATTCTATTTAAATATTTCCTTTTTACATATGATTCTTGATATATTGCAATAGTCCCTGCAAAATTTCTTGAAAGTCTGGAGATGTTTGATCACCCATATAAAGGATTAATGTAGATTTATGTGAGGCAGAGTTGAGCGTAGCGTGAAACAGGGGTTTTGGTCCCCAATGTGAGAACGGCCCCGAGTTGAGAGTGGTCGCTATGCTCTTGACATAGCCCAAGACATAGGTTATCAGGAAATGTGAGTTAAAAAGGTTATCAGGAAATATGAGTTAAAAAGTTAGCAGAAAATATCCTGGGGTGGTCCTGGCACCCGGCCTATAAGGATTCCTAAATATTCTAAACACCATGCAAACTGAGTCAATTGAAAAATGGTGTCAGATACTTATATCAAGATTATGAACATGGAGTTCAATAAGCGTCAGGTTTTTCTCCATCAGTTTAGGATAAAAGTCAGATTCTGAAGTACAAACATGTGAACAATTTTCAAAGTACTGCCAACCTGAAGTGCTTAAAGTAACTTCTTTAGAAATAACAGGTCTCTAAAAATTTGAAAAAAAAAAAACTCTTCTAATTTAATTCTTTTAACGTTATTAGATGGGAGACTGCCTGTTTCTCAATTTTTGTAAATATTAGTTTCATCCTATAGCCAACATGAAATAACTTCACGTTGCTTCTGGTCTCCCTCTGGACATATACTGTATATCAGAGAAATCAGTAGGCTAATATCACCCAATATCAAACCAAAGAAAGGTAAATTCCAGAGAAACCAATATTTTTCAAATCACTATTGATAGAAAGGCGATCAGAAATAACCAGGGTAATCTATCTAGGTGCCATGTCCTCGACGTGGGCTGTCAATTGCCTCCACCTGGTTCTGTCTCTAGCTCTTTCTATAAATTGTCCAGCTGCTACATTCTCATTTACATCTTCCAGTAAGCTGTCCAAAAACCAGGGTAATAAAACTAGAAAAATAAACACAAGTACCGTAAAAAAGAAACGATACAATACGAACTGAAAATGCTAAGCTAAAAAAGGAAAAAAAACATTGCTTACAACCTTGAAATTAAGTTCTTTAAAGGGCACCCACCCCTTGCCCCATTGGTACCAATTTCTAGATAGCTTTTGGGCATTTGTTTACGAACTCTAGCCCAAAATTAGTTCTTATTCAAATATAATTCTGTTTTATCTGTTGAAATCCTTGGTGTCTTGTTCCTTAAAAATAGCGTGACTTTATTCTTTTTTTTTTCCCTGTCGTTTCACAAATCACACTATAAAGACGTAGCGCAACAGATTATCGGTAACTAGATAATATCAGCTTAGTTAGAAATGAAGTTTGTAATTTTAACACTGAAATGGATAACGTGGAGTCAAGCTGCCAACTAATCATAAAGAGTTCATCTGTAACATGACTGGTATGGAATGAACATCTTGCCCCCCTAATCTTCTCCCACTATTCTCTCCCTCTTTCACCCCTTCTCGCTCTCACCCCTTCTCACTCTCGCCCCTTCTCGCTCTCAACCCTTCTCGCTCTCACCACCCTCAGACTCTCTCTCTCTCGCTCTCTCTCTCTCTCTCTCTCTCTCTCTCTCTGAATGTCATTTAGGCCGGTATACCACATGTATGGTATTTTTTTATTATTATTTTACATCGAACCATATCTGAAAGTACTTTTTCTTTCATCGGTGACTTGAATAAGACTAATTTCGAAATGATCTAATGTAGCTGTTAAAGGAAGGAATTGTTTAGCTGCGATACTCCAATGATTTCTACATGATTTTGCGGATTCATGATATATATATATATATATATATATATATATATATATATATATATATATATATATATATATATATATATATATACATATATATATATATATATATATATATATATATATATATATATATATATATATGTGTGTGTGTGTGTGTGTGTGTGTGTGTGTATTCAGTATTTGCAGTGGATATTCGAAACGTCAAATGATAAAACAGAATGAAATATGGCAACTCGATTTGTAAAATGTTAATGCTTTCACTAGCAAAAACACCCCTTTGCTGTCTTTGATTTGCTAAGGTTGGTAAGGGCTCCGCCCATTTCATAGTAGTAGTAAGAAGAGCAACACCTTCTCTGTTTTGTCATGCGAACACTAGAAATATCTGACGAAAGATTTCCCTAGAGTATCTGCGGTCTTTTGATTCTAACTGTACAGAAATCTCTTTATTTTGGTCATGAAGTTCGTATGATTGGCCTTGATTCTAGTGCTGCATTTAACCGTGATAATCATGAGGCCCTTGTTTTCAAACTCAAACAGGTGGGAGTGGGTGGGTCGTTTCTTAGCATAATTATTGAGTTTTTAAGTAATAAATCACAAAGAGTTGTTGTTGACAGGCACCATAGTAAGTATAGGAAGGTGATATCTGGTGTCCATCAGGGTAGTGTACTTAGCACATTACTTTGCATACTATATACACATAACATGTGGTTTGGTTTTAAAAACAAGCTTGTTGCATATGCAGATGATGCGAAATTTTTTCGTCAATTCCATCACCTGAATGTAGATCGGGAATTGCTGAATCCCGTAATAGAGATCTAGGTAAAATTAGTGCATGGTGTAAATTATGGGGCACGAAGTTGAATCGTAATAAAACTCAAAGTATGATTATATGTAGATCAAGGGCAGTGGCTTCTCAAGATCCCGATCTCGGCGTTGATATTATTATCATTATCATTACTAGCTAAGCTACAACCCTAGTTCGAAAAGCCAACTGCCCAAGGGCTCCAACAGGGAAAAATAACCCTGTGAGTAAAGGAAATAAGGAAATAAGGAAATAAATAACGAATAAAGATTAAAATTAAATGTTTAAAAAACAGTTACAACATCAAAAAAGATATTTGATTTATAAACTATAAAAGTACTTATGTAAGCCTGTTCAACATAAGATCATTTGCTGCTAGTTTGAACTTTTAAAGTTCTACTGATTCAACTACTCGATTAGGAAGATCATTCCACAACTTGGTCACAGCTGGAATAAGATTTCTAGAGTACTGTGTAGTATTGAGCCTCATGATGGGGAAGGCCTGACTATTAGAATTATCTACATACATAGTATCACGAACAGGATGGAACTGTCTAGGAAGATCTGAATGTAAAGGATGGTCAGCATTATATAAAAAGACCTTATGCAAATCTTGTGTTTTTTTAACTGTATGAATTTTAGGTGTGATTCTTGACAGCAAATTTACTTTCGAGAAACACATTAGGTCTGTGTTTTATTCAATTGCACAAAACATTGGCTTATTGAGAAAGTCTTTTAAGATTTTCGGTGATCACTCTATTCTGAAGAAGTGTTTTAATTCTTTCATTCTACCTGGTTTCAGGTATTGTTCTCCTGTCTGGTCTTCAGCTGCTGATTCTCATCTTAATTTGTTGGAGGGGAACTTACGGTCCATTAAATTTCTTATTCCTGATCTAGATATTAATCTTTGTCACCGTCGTTCAATTAGTTCGTTATGCACGTTGCATAAGATTTTTCATAAGTTTGATCATCTTTTACATTCAGATCTTCCTGGACAGTTCCATCCCGTTCGTAATACTAGGCATGCAGTTAATTCTAATAGCAAGGCATTCTCCATCATGAGGCTCAATACTACACAGCATTCTAGAAGTTTTATTCCAGCTGTGAACAAGTTGTGAAATGATCTTCCTAATTGGGTTGTTGGATCAGAGCTTCAAAAGTTCAAACTTGCAGCAAATGTTTTTATGTTGAACAGGCTGGCATAAGTCTTTTTATAGTTTGTATATGACATATATGTTAAGATGTTGTTACTGTTTTTAAAATATTCTGTTATTTTTTTTTTCATATCGGTTATTTATTTCCTTATTTCGTTTCCTCACTGGGCTATTTTTCCATATTGGAGCCCTTGGGCTTATAGCATCTTTCTTTTCCAACTAGAGTTGTAGCTTAGATAATAATAATGATAATAATAATAATAATAATAATAATAACAATAATAATAATAATAATAATAATAGTAGTAGTAGTAGTAGTAGTAGTAGTAGTAGTAGTAGTAGATGATGCTATTTTTCTTAATTTATTGCAAGTGGAGAAATTATTACACATTCGCTTGCCGATCATACAGTATCCTTGTCCACCGGGATGTTACCTGCTTCTAGATATCCGGATGGTGTATTCTGCAATTGATTCTCCCACCCGCAAAGCTGGGTGGTAAGCTAGCACGAATTCCTTTCTTCTGTACCAACCGTGTGTCACACGATCGTACATGGTTCATTTTGTGTATATATCATGCTTGTATCTTCGCTCTTCCCTCGCACTAAAAGGAGCCTGAATAAACATGTCTGTTTTTCTCACCGGTAATGGAGTCAATTTTGAACATGAAAATTTCTTGTTGCCTTGAGCTTTTGTTTATAAAGGAGTGTTCTATAATAAACTCACTCAGTTGTTTTCATCCTGTCTTTGAGTCACAACCTTCTCTCGGCTCGTCACACTTCCATTGC
>NC_090727.1:50259709-50272209 GCF_036898095.1 Palaemon carinicauda
TTTGCCACGAGGATGATGCACATTGACAAACAGTTTCACAGTTCCTTTATTCCATTTTCTATATTTTCAAGGACTGTTTTCCTGGTCCTACAAAATCGCTTTATACATTCTTAGCAGCTCTTCTAGGAGAAGGACACTCCAAAATCAAACCATAGTTCTCTAGTCTTGTGTAGTGCCATAGCCTCTGTACCATGGTCTTCCACTGTCTTGGGTTAGAGATCTCTTGATTGAGGGTACCCTCGGGCACACTGTTTTATCTAGTTTCTCTTCCTCTTGGCTTGTAAAACTTTTTATAGTTTATATAGGAAATATTTATTTCAATGTTGTTACTATTCTTAAAATATTTTACTTTTCCTTATTTCCTTTCCTCGCTGGGCTATTTTCCCTGTTGGGACCCATGGGCTTATAGCATTCTGCTTTTCCAACTAGGGTTGTAGCTTAACATTTAATAATAATAATAATAATAATAATAATAATAATAATAATAATAATAATAGATATGTAGAGTACCACACAGTGTATTCCGTGTTAACTGTTAAATCCATATTATCGAAGCACTTAAAAAACAAGAAAGTCATAATTCATTTTCTTAAAAGCCTTAATATCTCAGACTTCTGAATGTCCAGTGGGAGTCTTGTGGCTGTATATTTGAAAGCTCTAGAACCGTGTTTAGATAAGAACTCAGATTCCTCTTAACGTATATCATTTCCGGATGTACAAATGGGACAATAGTATTGCCAATGGTAATTTATCCATTTTCCCTTTAAGATTTTTTTGTTAGAACGTATTTGATAAACGATTTGCTAACGCAAAATTTGCGGAATTTTTAAACAAGATTAAATACGAATATGGCTGAAGTTTTACCAGTTTGTCAATTTTGATATTAGGCACGGAAAGCTTTTATATTCAGCTTTTTTGAAAACCTAGAAGTTTACTGTACCAGTAAGATAACCAACTCCTTTAAAGAAAGTTTTCAGTAACGGGTTAAAATTGTATTCCATGGAGTAGGCCTATATATGTTTCAATATGCGGCCCCAAGATTACACTAGCTCCCACGGACATCATATACCTACGTCTTTTGTCCCGTTTATTTTTAGCGAGAATTAAACAGGAAATCAAAACAATTTAATCTCAACATTTAAAAAAAATACCAATGATAAGCAGTTGACAACAATAACCAAGATTAAAAAAAAAAAGGAAAAAAAAAATAAGCACTTCTCACTATATTTCCCTGTTGGGGCCCCCTAGGCTTATACCATCCTGCTTTTCCAACTAATGTTATAGCTCAGCAAGTAATAATAAAAATAATAATAATAATAATAATAATAATAATAATAATAATAATAATATCGTGGTAGGAGACCCTCTTTTAGGCAGGTTGAGTTAAAAGTAATGGCTGCATCGGCGGAGTTTATTTTCTTATCCAATTTTTCTATTTTCCGGATAATTCTTTTCTCTAGAGCGCTGCAATCAGCCAGCAGACTTGAAAAATTCATCAGTCAGGTGAATGACAAAATCGGGAAGACTTTTCAAGTATATTCTCACAAAATACAAGTAAAACTTTTGGTACAAAATAGTAAAAACCACGACGCTTTTCGAGGATAAGTCCTTCCTCGTCTTCAGGTAGAGAGTGAGGTGGATGCTGCAGTCGGGTGGTATATATGCCCAGGATCAGGATTACAAGTGAAAGGGCTCGAATTTTCATTGGTTTTCATTGGTTGATCGGAGCTGGTATAGTATGGTGTCTGGTGTACGACGATCTCGGCCGGGAATATCAGTCTATGACGTCATCGGGGGACCTGAATTTTGATTGGCTGAGGCTCGCTCTGAGCCAGCCAGGCTGCTCTCCCACTCAGAAAAGTGTCCCACGTGGCTGAGATCATTTCCTACTTCGGCGTCAAAATTCGGGGTATTTTCGTGGTTGGTAGTGTCTTCATTAGGTCCTCCTTGATGGGGGTTTCTTGATGTATCAATACGACGGCTTGATGGTAACAAAAACATATCTTGGGTCGTATTAAGGGTGGGTTTATCTCGCTGTATCAGTAGAGCTTCTAGGATGTGTAGACATCGACTATCTGGGGCGCTACCAATAATCTTGGTGTTACTGACAATATCAGCTCGACAAATAGCAGCCTGGAGAGCAGCCTGGCTGGCTCAGAGCGTGCCTCAGCCAATCAAAAGTCAGGTCCCCCGATGACGTCACAGACTGGTATTCCCGGCCGAGATCGCCGTACACCAGACACCATACCATACCAGCTCCGATCAACCAATGAAAACCAATGAAAATTCGAGCCCTTTCACTTGTAATCCTGATCCTGGGTATATATACCACCTGACTGCAGCATCCACCTCACTCTCTACCTGAAGACGAGGAAGGACTTATCCTCGAAACGCATCGTAGTTTTTACTATTTTGTACCAAAGGTTTTACTTGTATTTTGTGAGAATATACTTGAAAAGTCTTCCCGATTTTGTCATTCACCTGACTGATGAGTTTTTCAAGTCTGCTGGCTGATTGCAGCGCTCTAGAGTAGAGAATTATCCGGAAAATAGAAAAATTGGATAAGAAAATAAACTCTGCCAATGCAGCCATTACTTTTAACTCAATAATAATAATAAGAATATCCATTAATAAATATTACCTTGGTAATGCATAGTTGTCCGAAAGTGCACAGAATACTACAACAAAAAAAAACAAGGTTGTTTGGTATATGTAATACCCAACGCATTCATTATTATCTTAGTTCAATTTTACTTCCCTTGAGTATATACGGACAATTAGTTCATTGTTTAAAGAACCAAACAAAGTGGGGGGCCTTTGTAATTGTTTGGAACAGATTGTTGGTAAAAATTTCAAAAGATGACCACATTTTAACAAGAACATGGCCTATCCTAACCTTACCTACCGGGGAGGGGCCCCGCCTAGACCGTGCCTAAGATTATGCCTTAAGCAAGGTACGTAGCCTACAGTATTTATGTAGAGCTTGGTCTTAACCCTATGTGTACTTACTTACTGGTTTCACTACTCCCAGGTAGCACTTAATCACAACTTTCCGTAAATAGTCGAATTACCTTCACATTACTGCATCGTAATTTAGACAACAATAAAAAAGGTTTTCCCAGAAGAAACTCGATTTCGAAAGTAATAAAAAAAGTTAACGAACTACATTCCCACAAGACGTTACAGTTGGAAGAAATCGCAACCATAAAAAATCTGGTATAACTTTACTTACTTTGATGGCTGCTTTTCCGGTCCTATACAACAGGAGAACCCCACTCTCTACAGGACCTCCACAGTCGATTTACCTTGTTCGTTCAGAGTATTTATCGTTTCACATTACGTATTGTTCATTAGGTTAAATCGTCATTGTTGTAAGATTGTTTAAATAATAAAGTCTTCAGTTTCTTCTTGAAAGCCTTAATGTCTCAAAATCATTCAAATGTTTCGTGGGAGCTTATAATTTAGTCTCAGGGCCGAATATTTAAAGGTTCTAGATCTAGAGCCTAAAGTAAGCATATATCTCGGTTCCAACAGTTTGATGCCATCTGTAATTATTCTAGTGTCGACACGATTTGTTGGCTGCGCAATATGTAGCAATTCTCTCAAGTATTTTGGACGACTGGTTCTGATAACTTGGTGGGTTATTGTACATATTTTAGATTCAATTCTCATACAATGTGTATCCCAGTTACTAAAAGAGTGCATAGCTTATGAATTCAAAACCAGTTAAATACTCACCGGTTGCCACGAGAAGCCAACAACTGCAGTCAGAATGAAGAGAACGCGTGAAATGACACTAGAATTGTCCAGAACGCCTTAAACACATACCAAACACAACCACAAATTCACATCGGATCAATTGCGAGTTAGCAACGAAGCAACTCCTTTCCTACTGTATGTTAAGTTCCTCCTCTTCCGGGGGCAGGATGACGACTAAGTACTTTGGCATACGACCTCTCTCAATGTATGTTGTTCGTGTATTTTTTTAACGTTTGATATTCTGGTAACCTAATTGCATTTTTTAATATATTTGTTTCCTGCGAAATATCTTCTTGTTGGTTTCTAAAAAGTTGCATATCTTAACTAATAAGAGAATTTTTCGTAAGTCAGTGTAATCACTTACAAATTCTATAAAATAGAGATCGTTTTAAGATGCAGAATAACATGATCCTCTGAAATTCTTTTTTTTTCCTATAAGAAGTTTATCATTTTACTGAACTACTCTTGAAAACTCAGATCTAGATAAAAACTGATCAATGAGTCGTCAATCGTTTTTTATGAATCTAAAATTGGAAATGGAAAATATATTTTAGCTGTAACTCATCAACTATAGGTGCGTTGGAGTAGGATAATACATAGGAAAAAAATTATCCTAATAGCCTAAAGGTTCATCATCAATATCCCCAACTACGCCTCTTGACGCAAAGGCCTCCGGTTAGATTTCCCCAGTTGTCTCTATCTATAGGTGACAACACGTTCCCTTGGAATACTCTCTTGTTCACTGGAAATTCATTTGATAAGACTCCACTAACATTAACTTAGCACTTGCTATGCTCATGAACAGACTTAATCAAATACACATATTTAAGAGGAATTCCATAATAACGCAGGACTCTCTACAAAATTGACCGGTGTACGCTATCAAAGGCATTTTACATAGTTCACAAATGCCGTCAAAAGTGGATTTCTATACTCTAAGCATTGCTGCACAGCATATCTCAAAATGAAAATTTGGTCAGTGGAACTTCTACCTTTTCTATATCCTGCTTGTTCATATCTCACCTTTTCAATCCTTCTCCCCAGTATCTAGAATATGCATACTTTATATTTTCATAACAACTGACGTATGTGTTATGCCTCTGCAATAAAGTTTAGTTAAAAAAATAAAAACTATGCTCACTCATCTAGATCGGCGTCAATGACCTTAGATGTCAGGATGCCAGAAAACCTCAAATCAATCAATCACTCATCTAGAATAATAACTCATAAATTCACGAACAATTTGCAATACTGTTACACCTCCTTACTCTCTAATACATTTACAGAACAATTAATTTTTTCGTCTCTTTCAGGTGAAAGTACCAACAAAAGGGCCCAAAATCTCGACGCCAAACTCATTGGTCTTCCATTCCGCAGTGGCGTCTGCCGTCCACATCGTGAGCTACTGCTTGCCGGTACTCAACGAGTACTTTATGGCCAGGGAACTAGACTCCTCTTGCAAGCGATTTATGGTCCGAAGGAAGAGGCTGTTAGAAGTTGCATTTTATATGCCTAGATTCTTGGTGAGCAGGACTACTAAAGAGTTGGCGGTAAGTTCCCCTAGGATCTCTAGACTTAGAGTAGGTCTATACCTCATGGTGTTCATCTGGTAGACCCCTTTTCTGCTCCCAAATAACTCCAAGCTTTGGCATCAGCGAAGGAAGAGGCTGTTAGAAATTGCATTTTATATGCCCAGATTCTTGGTGAGCAGGACTACTGAGTTGGTGGTAAGTTCACCCAGGGTCTCTAGACTTAGAGTAGGTCTACACCTCGCAGTGTTCAACCGGTGGACCCATTTTCTGCTCTCATATACCTCCAAGCTCTGGCATCAATTTAGCTCTTTTCTGTGCAGCCCTACATGGATGCATTTGTCTCCAGACGTCTTTCTGTTACCTACAAGAATCCATATACATTTATGTTTATATATATGCAATATTTTTTCATGTGTTTTAGTTTTTTCAAAAGCCAACTCTATTTCATTAACTATTAGATGCTTGATAACAATTTTAATTAAAATCAAATGCGATATATAGAAGTAAAGAAAGCTCTAATTAAGATGGAGAACAGCAAAGCACTATCCAATTGAGATGTTATTATGGGTAGAATTAATATTAGAAACGTTAAGATCCAAATGGGAATAAACAATTCCAAATTAATAGGAAGAAAACTCACAGTGGTGATTATAAAGGAATCATGCATTATTTTATGGATGGTTTCAGAATTCTTTTTTTAGATTATGAGAAAATGAAATGATAGTTTAATAAAAGGAAGGGCATAGTTGATCCATAAGGAAGGGCATAGTTGATCCTATCTTTAAAAGAATACAGGAATAGAGGCTGGAAGGTAATTTCAGGGAATAATGTTCATTTATAAACGTAGATGCTAGAGAGTACGCGTATATTCATTAAAATACAAAGTGAAGAACTATCTAAGTGTTCAAGGAAGAAGAAAACGCCAGAAAGGCTACCTAAGTTGGTTAAACGGTGTATAAAAACAACAGTAATAACAGTACAGCGCAGGTTTGCTAGGTTTTTTAAATGAGAATAGGCCATTTTCTAATCAACCGCAGCTTTAAAAGGCCAACCCATTAGTTGAAAAGGCCTAAAAATATAGTGTATAAGGTCCATCTTTTTTTTCATGATATTATTAATGGCCAACTAACCAATTTCAAAAAGGCCATTTTTTTTTACCTGAAAAAATGCCAACCTAGCAACCCCAGGCTGTAACAAGATTTCTTGGCCAGAAATTGTTCTGTTCAGAAAGGAAGGCTGAAGTTAAGAGTTAGTTTACACGAAGGATTGGTACCTTGCTCCTTCTTGGTTGTGGATGCGTTGAGAGAACGTATCAGTCAGAGGACTAACATCAATGGAAATTAAGTATAAACTCATTATAATTTCTTTTACAGTCGCACCTAATTGCACTGAGGGACTATTACTGGTCGAGAAGTGTCCTCTGCAACAAGCACTACAAATCCATGCGCTCTTTGATTAGCCAAGAAATCAATGCAATACTGAACTCGGGACTGAATTATACTCACGTGAAGCCTCTTTGCAAGTTAGTGATTCAGCTCCTATTTTGCTACGATGTTGGAGATTTTGCATCAGAATTAATCGAGGTAAGGGTTTGTTTGTTTGTGCTGTACCTCTTGTGGCTTCGGGTATTATCATCATTACAAGCTAAACTGCAACCCTAGCAGAAAAAGCAGGATGATATAAGCCCAATGGCTCCAAAAAGGTAAAATTGCTTAATGTCTTATGTCTCTTTGCCTATTCAATCTGTATCACCACTCACAGAACTTTCCTTGGTTTAGCGGGTTTCCATTTTTTTCTTCGTATTCTTTGTTAACTGCATATCGTTGCTCAAAGATGTAATCTATACGACTAGAGTGAGAATGATGATTTATCCTAACTTACGGTTTTTCACAAGAAAATCTCCTTAACTCATATACTGTTAATGTAAAACAATATTTCTTTTTCCTATCTCTGTAATTAACAATAAGTGTCTGTTTATGCTCTGTTAGTAGTAGCTTGTCCAGGGCACTAGCTACCTGTTGAGACACTACTGCTAGAGAATTATTGGCCAGGCACCACTACATTGGATCACTTTCCGGTTACGACTCCATTTTCCATACATACACCGAATACTCTGGTCTATTTTTTCCACATTCTCCTCTATCCTCACACACCTGACAATACTGAGATGACCAATCAATTCTAAGCTCAGGGGTTGACTAATGCACTGTAATTGTTCAATGGCTACTTTCCTCATGGTAAGGGGAAGAAAAGATTCTTTTGCTATGGTAAGCAGCTCTTCTAGGAGAAGGACACCCCAAAATCCAACCATAGCCTCTGTACCATGGTCTTTCACTGTCTTGGCTTAGAGTTCTCTTGCTTGCGGGAACACTCGGGCACACTATTCTTTCTTATTTCTCTTCCTCTTCTTTATCTATTTCCTTTCCTCACGAAGTTATTTTCCCCAGTTGGAGTCCTTGGGCTTATAGCATACTGCTTTTCCAACTCGGATTGTAGCTTAGCTAATAATAGTAATAATAATAATAATAATAATAATAATGATAATAATAATAATAATAATAATGATAATAATAATAATAATAATTTTAGATTATAATAATATGCTACGGTCCAACACCAGATGAAGGATCAAACAGTTATAACAACAATTGAAACAATAAAATGGATGAATAAATGAAGAATTGTAATAAGAGTGATGTTAAAATAATTTTAGATTGAAGACTGGATAAACGTATTAATTTTTAGTCCATGTTATGTTGATCATATATTGGTGACCCATCGGCATAAGCTATGCAACTACTTTTATCTGATACAATAGTCTATTAGATTTAACGGAAATTGATCAATCATTGTCTTGATTCCTCTTGCGTTATTTTTCAGCTTTGTAAATATTAGTTTTTCTTGTAACCTGTATTCCAGTTAACACTAAGGATCTGTATCAGTGGATTTCTTGTCTTTACAGATTATGAAGTCACCCAAGTGCCAAGAATTAGACGAATTAGTGAAAGCTCTCGCCCCATTTCACACGGAGTTCCTCGACGCCCGATCACTAGTAATTGGTGATATCTCTCTCATCAAGACGATGCTTTCAAGTTCCCCTAATCTGAAGAAAATCTTCGTTCGTTAGGTCTTCTTTAGAAGAGAAGCTATGGCTCTGCTACCACAGATATGTGGCAGGACTCTGAAAGAAATAGGCATCAACAGAGAAGGGTCCTTCTCCAGTAGGTACGACCTTTTCGAGCTCTTTTTCAAAGGGAAATCGAGAGGGGAAGTCATGGAGGCCGCTCGCAGAAATGAGTCTCTAGAAGTCAATTTTCCTGTACTATCTAGAGTTTACGTCAGTTGTTCATTAGATTTCGAATGTTTTCACGCTTTTATTCCACTTACCACTTGAATTACGATATGCCCTGCTGTCAGAACGAACTCAGAGACAAGTTCGATTTGGCAATGATATTAAATTTCGCATCCCTCATTGGCGCTCATCCAAAATTCGAAGTGTTTTCCAAAAAGTTTAAAAATCACGATGACAACTGTGAAATCACCCACCTGCAATTGACGAGCACTGCTATTTGGTTATTTGGAAGTAGGATAAATGTTTACCTGGAGCTATGTTCCACCCACTTCAATGGGCTAAAACTGCTGCTCTCTCCCGATGGTTCAAACCTGTCTGGGAACCCCTTGTACCTGGACAGAGCTATTCCATTCTATTCAGGGATGCCGGCAAAGCACTGCTGATGCTCTCGATCCAAGTGAGCACTACAGAAGATTTGGCAGAGGCTCTCCACTGTTTAAATTATTGCCCTGTTTTAAGGGAGTTCTCCTTGCGTTTAGACGAGGCTTGGATCGTCAACACCTGCTCTCTTCTTCGATTGGGTCTCAAAACACTGAGCGAACTGACGAAAATAGAATTCAGTGGAACGCTGGGTAAAAACTCTGACAGTGTTTCTCACATCCTTGAGAAAGTGATTCTAGCAGCCCTTAATCTCCAATACATAGTGTTTTCAGAGGACATGGCAAACGAGATCAATTGTTATTTGTCAATTATATGAAGTGTTTGGGATCTCATAAGTATTGGTCATAGCTTTCTTTAGATTCTTGTTTTTGGTTCTGTAGACATTTCTAGATCAGATTGTTTAGAAGAGGCCGGATGTCGTCAGTGCAAAAAGGTTAAATTAAAGCAAAAATAATCTTATTCAAAATCAAGGCATTACAATTTCTTCTTCCAATGGTGCGTTTTATCATCTATAGTTTAAATTTTCTTATTCAGAACTATATTTCATAATATATTTCATTGATAACTTATTTTAATTCTTCCTCCTTTTTTTAAAGACTAAATTGCATTACTATAATTTTTACTTGTATCCGGAAATATTTATAAAATAATGGCACTACACCTTTGTATATGAATAAAAAAAGTGCTGGTTTTTTACGTTTCTGTAATAAATGTAAATATAAAATTTTAACAAACTATAAACCATTTTGTATAAATATTTAATGCAGCTGTATTCTTTTGAAATGGGAAATACATTACCAAAATAATAGCTAAAGGTTTTCTTCAGTCCTTATCACTTAATTTTTTTTCCTAATATCAAATCATTACCGAAAGTTTGAAAATAAAAGGCAACATTGTCAGCAAACCATTCACAGATAAAGTTTAATAAAGCAAAAGTAATATACAAGCTAGTCATTACTATTACACTTAGAGGAACTTCTGTATGCTGTAACCTTTTCAGTAATTCCCAATGTACAGTAAATCAACTGCAAGAGTGTAGTGAACTTACCCTGATTTTAATCCCATCAATTTAGAAACTTTATACATACATGGTGCAAATAAGTACAATGCCATACTTCCTTGTTATGCCAAAAAGGTTCCGTAATGATATAAAGCCCTGTCCACACGATCGATACCAGTGATACCAGATCACAATATTTAGTAAGAATGAGGGTTAATGATGTCAGAAGCGGGAAAACCACAGATAGGGATCTGGCATCATACAGTGTTGCCAGATCCCTGCCTTTAGTTTTCATGCTTTTGACGGCATCAACGCTCATTTTCACCAACTATGGCTATTGTGGCCTGGTATCACTGTTTGCCCGTCGGGCATGCTGGATCGTGTGGACAGGGCTTAAGACGTGTATAAAACTATGTAATCTATAAAAATACACAGTTTTATATACGTCTTATATCATTGTGAAACCTTTTCACCTTATACAGAC
Organism: Palaemon carinicauda; assembly: GCF_036898095.1. Lineage (NCBI taxonomy): Eukaryota > Metazoa > Arthropoda > Malacostraca > Decapoda > Palaemonidae > Palaemon > Palaemon carinicauda. The sequence goes on from NC_090727.1 coordinate 50,270,218, forward strand.
ATATTTCCATTTGTAAAATGGACGAGTATTTCAAAACGAGTTTTACCTATACAAAGGTAAAGCAGATTTTTCTATCTAATGATTTAAAACATTACTAGTTCAGTTAGTGAATTCACAGGAAGTATATATACCAATAAAAATCTCAAGCTTAATCAACTTCCCAAAGGGGTTAGATGACTCAACATTAATATCTCTTCAATAGGTGGACTGAAGGCCATAATATGTAACATAAAAGTATATAATTATATGTTATGAATAGGAACAGTTAAAGAAACAAATAGATATTTACAAACACAGAAAATGGAACCAAACCCTCGGGTTAACTGTCAAATATTTAGCAAGAATTCCAGTCATAGAAAACGAGTATAGCATAATTATCTTGGAAGATAATTTATTTCTACATTTCCATTTGATTACTTTAATAAATTTAAAATCAGAACGAAAACTACTTTGTTGTCTCTAAGTCATGATAAATGACATCTTAGTTTTCGTTGAAGAATATGGTTGTTTTAGTGGCATTAAATCCCACTATGGCTGCCACAATTTTCAGCGCAACTTACTTATAAGAGGGTCTAGTTCTGAGAAATGGCATTTTAAACATATCGTAACTGTTAAACAATCAGTTATTTTACCTTTAAATAAAAAAACCAAGAGCCAAAAAAATAAGCCAGATAAGATTTACAACTGGAAGTTCTGCACAAAAGATGCATAATGAGCTCTGTAAGCAGCTGACGATTTGGATCCTCCTGTGTGATGCGAATACTCTTGAGTATCTGTCGTGGTCCAGGTGAGGCATGAGCATCACTGGCTGGAGATTCAGGGACTTGCGTGATCCAGCGAGGCTGGCAGCATCACCCACGAAGCCTGGGTTCATTTGGCCTGCAATGGGATGCTCAGTTTCGTTTATTGAACAAAGATTTGGATGTTTACTGTTTCTAGAATTATTTATTTATTTATTTTCTTATTTCCTTTCCTCCCCGGGCTATTATTATTATTATTATTATTATTATTATTATTATTATTATTATTATTACTCGCTAAGCTACAATCCTAGTTGGGAAAGCAGGATGCTATAAGCCCAGGGGCTCCAACAGGGAAAATAGCTCAGTGAGTTAAGGAAACAAAGAAAAATAAAATATTTTAAAAAGAGCACAACATTAAAATAATTATCTCTTTATGTATAAACTATAAAACCTTTAACAAAACAAAAGGAAGAGAAATAAGATGGAATAGTGTGCCCGAGTGTACCCTCAAGCAAGAGAATTCTAACCAAAAACGGTGGAAGACCATGGTACATAGGCTATGGCCCTACCTAAGATTAGAGAACAATGGTTTGATTTTGGAGTGTCCTCCTAGAAGAGCTGCTTACCATAGCTAAAGAGTCTCTTCTACCCTTAACAAGAGGAAAGTGGCCACTGAATTATTACAGTGCATTAAGAAGAAATTGTTCTTCCCTACTGGAGCCCTTGGGCTTATAGCATCTTGCTTTTCCATCTAGGGTTGTAGCTTGGATAATAATAATAATAATAATAATAATAATAATAATAATAATAATAATAATAATAATAATAATAATAATAATAATATCCGTCCAGATTTACATTAAAGATATGACAACCTGAATTATACTATTGATTGATGTGCTTTGATCATTCTCATTCCTTATGCTAGAAATATGTAAAGTAATGAAAGAACTGGTCACTTGAATTACATTATGACTTGATATGGGATTATCAATCTCGGTTAACGTAAAGGGAATGATGTTAAGGTATGCCATTAAGAAATTGACACTTAAAAGACGAGGAGTTGCACAATTTGACGTATTATATCAAAAGCCATTGTAATCTAGAGTTATGTCTTATGTCTTGTAGAAAAAAGAATTGACAAATTAAACTGCACTAGAGAGTTATTGGGTCCTTTGACTAGTCAGATGGTACGGTACTAAATTGGGTTTCGCTCTGGTTACAGCTCATTTTCCCTTTATCTACATAT
>NC_090727.1:50274709-50287455 GCF_036898095.1 Palaemon carinicauda
TATATATATATATGTGTGTGTGTGTGTATATATATAAATATATATATATACGATATATATACGTATATATATATATATATATAGATATATATATATATATATATATATATATATATATATATATATATATATATATATATATATATGTATGCATATATATGCACACACACACACATATATATATATATATATATATGTATATATATATATATATATATATATATATATATATACATACTGTACATATATATATTGTATATATGGACCATTGATGCATCAAATAACATCACTCAATCAACCTGCGAACTTTTGTACCTTGGTATGAAACCGAACTCATCCATTTTCTTTTATCTGGGCTTAAAAAGGGGAATGAAAGTATAAAGTGATCCGATCCAAAAAGAAGGTTAACTATGAAATTTGGGATTTTGGTAGCCTTTAGGAAACATCTCTGCCTGACAATCTGTTGGACGGAAGTTCGAACCCCTCTCAAGCTCGATAGCTTTCAGAAGTGTTTGCAACCTCACTATCCTTGTAAGTTTAAGATGGTTACATTGGCCCTGAGTGAATAGCCAGTAGGCCTACTGCGCAATAAATATGTAATCTGCATTGTAATTGGATAATAAAATTTCATCAATATGAATTTAATTATTTCGCTTTTCATCCTCAATTTCATGGGTACGCAGGAGTCTATGAAAATGCCCAAGGGGAACTCCTGCTCTAGGTATTTGTCCTGTCCCTTGCCTCTGTCATTCATGAGGGACCTTTAGTCTTACGTGTAACCGAAAGTTGATTGTATTCGCATTGTCATGAATTGGGGTTATTGTCCTCTTAGATAAGACTTCCCGTCGTCCAGTCCTGTGCCAGTCTCTCACCACAGGCCCTGCACAAATATAGGTTCCAGACAGTTAAAAGTGTCAGGTATTCACGTCTAGACCCTTCCTTAATTCAATGTCCCTTTACAAGGTATAGTATAGTTTCCGTATAAAGAAAGTTAGACTATACAGATGAATGCAGGAATTGACGACCATTACGATACAAAATTAGAGCGATGCCACAATGGTTTACGTGTCCCTTTATTCTAATGGTCTTGTTCTTTCCCAAACCACTGAAGCTCAACCTGGCGTGGAATCAGAGCGTGAAGCATTCAGTAGAAGGCCACCGTGTGAACGAAAAGTAAAAGTAAAGAACATTGCTTTGAGGGGGCCGATTTAGTATGTGGCCTACCTTTTTTATTCTGGTTTTGTATGTGGCCTACCTGGCTTGTTAGGTTAGGTTAGTTTAGGCCACATACTAAAACAGATAGAATTTCGTAGGCCATGTTTGAAAGGTAGGCCACATACTAAACCGGTGTAAAGGTTTCAAGTTATCCTCAGTTTCAAGCTACCCCCCGGTAACTTGAAACTGGTTTCAGATTACCCGGGAGGTAGTTTGAAACCGGATTAATCCTCCTAGGTTTCAAGCTACCCCCTCTGTTTTCAAATTACCCCCTCATCGGAATAGAAAAATAATTTATCTGACAGTGCACATATGCATCATGCATTTATTGCTGACTTCACAGTTGTAGAATAAAAGAGTTTATTTTCGTATTTAAGACAAAATATTGTAAAGGCCTATTAGTTAAATATATTATGAATTAGAAGCCACAGACTCTGTCATTCAAGTTTTTGTGATAACGGCTAGGTAAAGAATTATTGTGGTGCTCGTGTGATTGTCGAGAATTGTTTTCTTTTATAATCTCAGCTTGATTCAATTCATGTGCTTCAGATGTAAGAGCTTTACACGGCAATGTGAGAGGAGAAATTGACAAAAAAAAAATCTACAACCTGTGTACTTTGTCTCTATACTCTTCCAAAGAAGATTGATATGCACCCAAAGACAAAAACACACCTTGCTATAATTCCGATATTGTTTCGAAAATAGAGAAAATGATTCCAATTGATATTATAATGAATACCATTACTTTAAATGTTGAACTTTAATTATATAAAAACTCAACTTCTAATTGTTATACTTTAGTAACATTATTCAGTCGTACTATAAAGAAACGTGACACCAAATTGCCACTTTTCCGATATCAGGTCAGCGATGGACATACATTAATCGGCTTTCTTCAGAAAGTATCCCTTGCGGGCAGGTACTGGCAGGAACCACTTGCGACGAAAGTAGTTTGCTACTTGAGTTCCACACCCAGATGTAGGAGAGAGAGAGAGAGAGAGAGAGAGAGAGAGAGAGACGCTACAACAGAGATACCTCAAAGATTGTAACCAGTCATGGGAGACTACGAGACATACAAAAGCATCATAAATTTTTTGTCAGCCGGAATGGAAGGTCACCCATCCCCATACAGAGCAACAGTAGGGTACTTACTTGTCAAGCACCAGAGATTGTTTATAATGTTTCGAAATATTTTGCTTCATAAAAACAGAAAGGAGATCCTGTTACGGATGTTTCTAAAGTATTTTTTTTTTCGCATAGCAGAAGCAACCAATTTAAACAAAACTACTATCACAGTCAAATTAACAGCAACGAAATTTTGAACAATGGTTCCGTAAGCAGTTGCTACCGAATATATTCCCATCTTCTATACTTGTAATGGTAGCGCATCTTATCATAGATCGAAATTATATAAATCTGCAACAGCATCAAACAACAGAGGAAAAATAGAATAATGGCTCATCAAAAAAGCGTATCACCAAGAGACAATATGTTAAAATGGTCGAGGAATATTCCCTGAATATTGATAACGCTTACGTGATTGCTAAAATTGCAGTTGAAAATTGTCACAAAGTTATTCGTCTTCCTCGATACTTTTGCTAATATAATCCAGTGCAACATATTTGGGCACAATTGAAGACCTATGAATAGAAAAAGAAAAAAGAAAAATGTTAGATTTAAGGGTAAGCCTACTTTTGAAATAAGCACTGCATTCGGTGACAAAAGAATATTAAGCGAATACCGTAAAACACGCCGAAAAAAATACAGCAGGACGATGCAAAGCAAAATGTGGTAATCGATAAATATATTTATTCTTTAGTACGAAGTCTTGAGTCCTCTGATTAGGAATCTTCTTTAAAACTGTTACATTTTCATATGGTATATGTCGAAAGATTAATTTCAAAATAAAAGTTAGATGTATGAAATTGTATGCTTTCCCCAATATTATTATTATTATTATTATTATTATTATTATTATTATTATTATTATTATTATTATTATTATTATTATTATTATTATTATTATTATTATTATTATTATTATTATTATCATTATGATTATTATTATTATTATTATTATTATTATTATTATTATTATTATTATTAGCCAAGCTTCAACCCTACTGGGAAGGGAAACAAATAAGGAAAAAGAAATAATGGAAGGATATATGGATAAATTACAAAAATAACAAGAAGGCAAATGGGTATTGTATCATTAGAAAAAATGTTGATATCAAACTGATAACAAGAAAATATAGCGAGCATGTTGACCTGCCAACAAAAATAATAAAATAACTATTGTAAGAGACAATATGACAAAAGAAAAAAAAGTTACATTTCGGCTGTGGTCTTCAGCGAAGATAATTTATTTAATAGGTGATCGATTCCCCAGAGGAGACTAGTACAAGAATTTAGTGAGGTGAGAATGTGTACTACGAAATCGAAAATATGGTATCGTGTATTTTTGTCTTTAGATATACCCCGACCTTCGTAAATCTAACAGAGTATATTCTTCTAAGATTGGCCTTTTCGTTTTCCGAAGCCTCTTTTGGGTACTTCGCGTTCACTACGTAGTCAATGATATCGAGGTTGTCCGATTTCCGTTCAGCAGCCATTTTGACGACTTTTGGACAAGTGTTGCTGTGATCGGGTTAACTTGGATTTATATACACCCCAACACAAAAGAGACCAGTGGCTTACTACCAAATACAAGATAACCAGATAGGGGGAAAAAAAAGGGGGGGGGGTGGTTTAATTTGCGGTCCGAGGACGAGAAAATGAAATTATCATTGTAAAAACAAAGGGGGTTTAATTTGCGGTCCGAGGACGAGAAAATGAAATTGTCATTGTAAAAACAAAGGGGGTTTAATTTGCTGGCCGAGGACGAGAAAAGGAAATTGTCATTGTAAAAACAAAAGGGGTTTAATTTGCTGGCCGAGGACGAGAAAATGAAATTGTCATTGTAAAAACAAAGGGGGTTTAATTTGCTGGCCGAGGACGAGAAAATGAAATTGTCATTATAAAAACAAAGGGGGTTTAATTTGCTGGCCGAGGACGAGAAAATGAAATTGTCATTGTAAAAACAAAGGGGGTTTAATTTGCTGGCCGAGGACGAGAAAAGGAAATTGTCATTGTAAAAACAAAAGGGGTTTAATTTGCTGGCCGAGGACGAGAAAATGAAATTGTCATTGTAAAAACAAAGGGGGTTCAATTTGCTGGCCGAGGACGAGAAAATGAAATTGTCATTGTAAAAACAAAGGGGGTTTAATTTGCTGGCCGAGGACGAGAAAATGAAATTGTCATTGTAAAAACAAAAGGGGTTTAATTTGCTGGCCGAGGACGAGAAAATGAAATTGTCAATAACAAAAACAAAGGGGGTTTAATTTGCTGGCCGAGGACGAGAAAATGAAATTGTCATTGTAAAAACAAAGGGGGTTTAATTTGCTGGCCGAGGACGAGAAAATGAAATTGTCATTGTAACTATCGTCCTCTTTGTGGTCATCCCGATGAATTAAGGAAAGCTCGACTTATGTGCATAGTATTATACCAAGGTTTATCTATAGACCTTTTATTATACAACATGCAAATTTACACACGGAATGTGTCTTGAGTTCGTTTTGGAAAAAAATAACACATAAATGATGGCCTTATCGAGAGTTCTTTTATCATTGGATTAATATAATAATAGCAAAGAAGAACTAAATAAGAAATGGATAAAGACATAACATCAATAAATCATACCAGTAGATGAAACTGTGCATGTATATATATGTAACCTAATAATTTTGTGTTGGGCCTGATTAAAAGCAATTGATTGATATTTGTAAATAATGAGATACTGCGCAAAATCGAGGGGGGTAGCTTGAAACCAGGGGGGTAGCTTAAAACCAGTTTCAAATTACCCCGGGGGTAGTTTGAAACCGGTTTCAAGTTACCCCCCCCCCCCCCCCGGTAGCCTGAAACCGGTTTCAAACTACCGGGGGGTAAGATTTGGAGGGGGTAGTTTGAAACCGCTACACCGGCACCGCTTTGAGTGTATAGGATGCATGCTCTCCTTAAGGAGTAAATTATAATACATGTTATGCAGAATTCTACAAACCTGCTCACCCTCCCTTTGGCAATCCACTCTACATGATAATTTTCCTACTTTGGACTTATTTTGTTAGTTCCGAAAAAAGGTATAAAAACTGGGTATTGCTTCTTAAAAAGTGTTAGATCAGTTGTCATGATTCCCAGTGAAGAACGTCATTTTTTAATATTCGTGACTGTGAACGCAAAATATGTTGTTCGCTCCCCTGCTATTAGTTAATTTTCCAAATAACATTAATTGGAAAGACTATGAATATACAACAAGTTGACATTACGATAAGCAAGATAAATTAATATAAAAGTGGAAACTAACAACAGTAGGCCTACCTAAAGACTAAGCCTAAGGCACTCATATCTACTTTTCCTTTTATTGTAATGTGAAATTAAAGATTAAAGAGCATAGTCCCTAAAAAGTATATGGCAATTGAAGTACATAGACAAAACGTAAAGGTTGTTCATGGATTTTGATATATGCGATTGTATAATAGACTAGTAAATGTGTTAGGATTCCGCTTCATAAGGGTTTTAGTAAAAAATGCAAATAATCAACACTTACATACAGGACTGCCAGCTTGGCCTTTATTCGGGCCAAAAAACCTCAAGTTTGGTCCTTTTTTTAATTGTTTTGCCTTTAGTAATATGAAAAAGGCGGGTCTTAAATACTATATATTTGGCCTTTTTCTACTAATGGGTTGGCCTTTTAAAGCTGTACTTTATAAGAAGTTGGCCTTTTCTCATTTAGAAAACCTGGCAACCTGCTTACTACCTTCCATCTCTTGAACAATTTTGACAAAACGAGCAGATGTGGGATGTGGACTTCACATTATAAAAGGTGATATCTACAAGTACCGTACATTGTGGTTAACAGCCATAACTACACGAATCAAACACAACTGAGGGAACATTCACCATAATTTCCTCACTGTGATATCTGTGCTTGCTTTTACACCACCAGTTCTTTCCCTGTGTAGTTCAAATTTCACTGGGAGCTGAACACACTTAGTGGCGTGAAAATGTGAATGCTAACTCTACCAAAACTTTTACCACCATTAGTTACAGAAGTATTCTATTTTTGCAATATTTTCATAGACCGAAATAATGAGTCGCCATGATATAAATGTTGAAAATATGTGCCATGACTCATCAAGCTACCATGACCGGATGGATGTCCAGAGTATTTTGTGAGGAGGCCTAGTGATGTAAAGTCTTCTATGAAGAAATGGATTATTATTATTATTATTATTATTATTATTATCATTACAAGCTTAGCTATAACCCTAACTGGGAAAGCAATATTCTAGAAGCCCAAGGGCTCCAACAGGAAAACAAATTAGCCCAGTGAGGAAACGAAAATAAGGAAATAAATAAAATACAAGAGAAGTGATAAGCAATCAAAATAAAATGTTCCATGAACAGTAACAACATTAAATTAGATCATTCAAATATAATCTATAAAAACGTAAATAAGAGTAATATATATAAATATATATATAAATATATATATATATATATATATATATATATATATATATATATATATATATATATATATATATGTATGTATATATATATATATATATATATATATATATATATATATATATATATATATATATATTTAAGATGTTTTAATGTTGTTACTTTGCTTAAAATATTCTATTTTAATTGTTCATTACTTTATATATAGTTTATTTATTTCCTTATATCATTTCCTCACCGGGCTCTTTTTCACCGTGGGGCCCTTGGACTTATAGCATCCTGCTTTTCCAACTAAGATTGTCGCTTAGCTAATAATAATAATAATAATAATAATAATAATAATAATAATAATAATAATAATAATAATAGTAATAATAATAATAATAATCTACTGCAACTAGGAAAAATCTTGAAGTAAAACTTCTAAGAAGGACAACAAGCATTAAAAGAGGAAACAGTGGCGGAGATCAAATAGGATACGAAGGAAGTACAGCTAGGAGCGTGATGAACGATGCAAGGACCTATAGGTAATGCCTACAGCAAGGTATATAGAATAAGGGAGAGAGGTACAGTCACTTTAGTCGCGGGGGTAGTTGTGGGGTATTTCCCAAATTCCGTGACGCTCCTGGAGGTCAGGGTGGGAGCGGTCAGGGGAACAACTAACCACCTAGGGGCTAGACGCACCGTCAAAAAGCCCCTGTCTGGAGAGAAGCTCCGGGCAATCTAAAGAAGAAGAAGAAGAAGGGAACAACTGAACTTAAGTACCTTGGGTCGAAGGGATTAGGCCTGTCTGTAAGTGTGTGTGATGTCCTTCTCACTCTGTTATCTTGTATACCTTTGGTGTTCTTTTGAATTCATATAGGTCACTGTAATGCACATACAAAATCGTGGATTGGTAATTTTGGATCTCTAATATATAATAAAAACCATAAATTAATATGCTTGATAGGACTTGAAAAATATTCAATTAACATTTGACCTGGTATTTATTTACAAAGACTTATTTACAATTTTACAATACATTATTTGATAAACTAACATAAATATACATAGATAACACATAATAGTATCTGGCTTCATAATAGAAATGAGAAATATATAGTAAAAGTAAAAAAAATTAAATCTATGGCATTATTTAGTTAATTTATGAATCTTTTCTTTTTTTGCCTACTTGATATAATTTGGGCATTCAGAACTCTCATCCTAAAAAACATCCGACATCTAACAAAAAACATTATTACTTTAAAAGGCAAGGAAACACAATTTTCGATATGGCGTGCCAAGTCGTATAATACTCCAATGCCTGGTATTTTCTCCATTGTATGTTTTAAACATATTTTCCATTACCTTTAATTTTTCAAAAGCCTCAGCACTTGGTTCCGTTAATTTATCATCATGTCGCTCTACTGCACTAATCCAGGTACCTTTCACTTTTTTAAGCTTACATCCTAAGAACTGATAATCTGGAAATTTAGATGCCACGTAACCTCCAACATATCGAAGACCCTCTTCGTCTGCAACATTCTCTAAAGTTCTTTCATAAAATTCATTTTCAAAGTTTTCTGAATCTTCTTGTGGCATCTTCTCATCTTCAGTAGAGGCAAACACCATTGCAGAAATCATAAGCTCTCTTTCAAGATCAGTTTCATTTGAATCATTATTTTCACAACTTTTCTCTTGACTGAACATTCCTTCCGACATATTTGAAGAATGGCACTCCTTCATCGAGTTACAATTTTTTCCAGTTATAGAGTTTCCTTTGCCAAGTAAATATGACCTTATTCTGTGTTTGACTTCAACTGGCGTAGGATGATCATAAGTTGCACCCATTTGTCTAAGACAGCCAAACATGTTTTCCAGTCCATCTTGGTTAAGTCTGGAAGTAATTATGTATGATACATCATATTTACTTTTCAACATAACATGCAACCTTGGCAAGGATTTACATGACACAATAAGTCCCTTTTGGAACTGACAAATCTTATTACTTTTCAAAACTCGCATATTTTCAGCTGTACACTTCATATTGTCAAGGATTTTATTCTGTTCCGACAGTTGCATCCCATAGGCATGTCTAGATCTTTTTCTGTCATAAGGTACCCTTGAATTGAACAAATCAAACCAGGAGTCGGCAAGCTTTATAAGGTCCCTTGTACTTTCCCAGTACATGCTCTTCAAAAGTCCCTGACTTCCATAAAAATCTAAAGCTTTAGATGTTGTTTCCGAAAGAAGCTGCACTGCTTTCCTTACATTCATACGTTGTGTACCTGTTACATTTATGTGTTTCGCTGTTAAACGATATGTGGGTTTCAAATCACTTTTACTTCGGTTGACAATTTCCCTAACACATCCACTTAGAACAGAATTTCTATTTTGTAATTCAAAACCTGAATCAAGAAAATTGTTTCTCACTAACTTAATTAAATGAGGAGCATCGGCGAAGACATGAATTTCTCTTTCTGGTACAGAGGTGTTCTCAAATGAAGGATTTTCTGTTCCTATATTGAGACTGTTCCATAAACTAATATTAATAGGACCCATGTCACACACCATAGCCACAACAGGAAAACCGACAGACTCCACTTTTGTAATTACATCAAATAACAGTTCTTTGGTAACCTTGGTATCAAAAATATAATATATTAGTTGTTTCCAAGATTCTGTTATTCCTCTAATCATAATGCACTGTACACGAGATTTAGAATCATAAAGTGTCTTTGATCCTTGGTCATAACACCAGATTTCAGAAACACTACACTCATCAAATGAAATTACACATAAAAGACTATATTCTTTCATTTCCTTGCCCTTTTCATTTAGTATTTCAAAAACTGTGTGCAAGATCCCCGGGTCAACAAAGATTTTTGATGCCCAACGCCTTAGGGTACTTTCTGAGGGAAGAGGAATCTTGCACTGATCACGTAAGTACCAATAACCTTAAGGACTGAAGTTTTTCAATGTTATTGCACGACTAATGTCACCATCTGCTCAACCTTTCACATTTCTTCCACTCATAATGTTTTGCACCTGTGAAGGAGAAAACATTTTTTCTAAAAACGCTCTGCAACATGATGCTTCATTTCTCATAATCTCTAAATCCTCTAACAAACGTAACCTTTCTTTATCCCACTGCTCTTTCTTTGTAAGGAGATCATTTCTTTCTTGAGTAATGTTGTTCAATTGACTCTGCAACTCTCCTAGTGTTGCTGTATGAACCCTTTCTTCACTTTGACGATAGTCTTCTCCACAGGAAACATTGTTGTAATCATGAAGCTCATTTTCACAACCTGATAACATTTCTGCAATTAAGCGTTTCCGATTTTTCTCTTTTATCCTTTTCATTAGAGATGTACCAGATAGACTATCATCTGAAATGTAAAAAGAAAAACATTTTAATATCTCTCTTTCTCTTACACACACACACACACACACACACACACACACACACACATATATATATATATATATATATATATATATATATATATATATATATATATATATATATATGCATCAGTTGTCATAAGACTTTGTATTAAATATGATCGTGACTGAGGTATGGAATATGCCAAGTTTTCCCTTTATAGTCTCTTTCTATTTACTATATATGTACACACAAACCCCCATATATAAACACAGATAACAGCTGTTATGAGTGTAAATAGTGTGACTAATTAAAAAAGAAAAAAAAGTAAAGAAGTTTTTCAAGTAATACTGAAAAATTGAAAAAGAAAGATTACCAACCTTGTGAATGAGGCATGTGAAGTGTTGGGATTGCTTTGCTCTTCAGACGTCTGTATTTCATTGCTGGGGCTCGTGATCCAAGAAGTTCCTGTTGCAGGTCTCTCTTATATGCATTTTCTTCAAAATGTTTACTGCATATGTGATGAGTAGTAGGGTTAAAGTTGTCCTTTCTCTTATAACGATAAACCCATTTCCTTCTTGTTTCCTCATCACGAGGGAATCGGAAAAAGGATACCTCCTTTTTTTCTACTATTTGAATAACAACCAAATACGGCGCAGTTGTTTGGCATTATTTAAATAATAATCTAGATTATATAAATAATCAAAACTATGGTTTCATTCGAAGAATGTAAAACTAAATCACTGCAAAGATGTCTGAAGTAACCTGTGATCGACATTTGAATGAAACGGTAGCTGGATGACTTCTCGCCCTGATATGACCTCCAGGCGACGCGGTTCTTGGGGGGGATAAGTCGCAACTCCCCACAAATGACTCTACCTGGTCACTCTATATACCTCCAAGCTATATACCTTGGCCTACAGTAGACTCCGTAAGGTATACTGATGGCACTATCCCCTTACATGTTATTATTACTAGCTAAGCCATAACCCTGGTTGCAAAAGCAGGATGCCATAAGCCCAAAAACGCAAAAAGAGAAAAACAGGCTAGGGAGAAAAGGAAATAAAATAATGAAATAAACTTTATGAGAAGTAATGAATAAAAATATACATTATCTTAAGATTAGAAACAACGTTAAAATTGATTGGTCATATGTAAACATGAAAACATTGCACTGCAAGTTTGAACTTCTTTAGTTCCACCGATGTAATTGCCTGTTTAGGAAGATCATTCCACAATCTGGTCACACCTGGAATAAAACTTCTAGAATACTATTTCAGGATGTCAGAAAACCTCAAATCAATCAATCAATCTAGAATACTATGTAGTATTCAGCCTTGATATAAAAAAGGCAAGATTTAGAATCAACTGCATACCTCGTATTCAGTACATGTTGGTAGAGTCTGTTTAGATCTGAATGCGAAGGATGGCCAGAATCATGAAAAATCTTATGAAACATGCATAAAGAAATAACTAAACTGCGGTGCCAAAGATTAGTATTCAGTTGACAGTTATCTGTGAGTCTCAAATGGTTATTCGCGAGAGTTTCGATAGAATAAAGCAAGGTTTATATAGACCTTGAGATGAAGGAAGTGAAGGAGCGTATAGATACATATTCGAGACAACTGATAGTTTCCAATGGCTAATAATTACTGTTTGTTGAGTACCTTGGATCTACCTATCAACTTTTTTTTTTTTTTTTTTTTTTTTTTTTTTTCTTAATAGTGGCACGTATTTGTCTGTGAAACGATGACAGCAAAGCCAAGATAGTTAAGTTGGCTGTCTATAGTAAAACCAATCTGTCGTAGCCGCTGAGACGATTTCTGACCCACTGTATAGAGTACTCGTGTCAAAATAATTCAACCAATTTAAGGAAAAAAGAACACAGTATTTAGACACGATCCATCCAAACTGAATGAAACTGATAAAGCGTAGCCGCTTTATGACAGATGTCTTTCCTTTTTGACTAAGCTCACAGGATTAACCAGAGGTGGCTACGATTAACCAAAGTTAAATCCACTTTCTCTCTCTCTCTCTCTCTCTCTCTCTCTCTCTCTCTCTCTCTCTCTCTCTCTCTCTCTCTCTCTCTCCTGTTATTCTTGTCGAACATATATATTTCATAAGGTAAGATTTCATTTCTATAATGATATTTGGAACGAACTTTTTTTTCGAAATTATAATCCCAGGTTATTTGCCAGTTTTATCCTATTGTCGTAATAAGACTCCGGCAAGATGGTGAGTTTGAAATCTTTGAGGTCGAAAGGGTAAATTTATTAGGCAAAGATCAGAGAGCCATATTTAATCCCCAGAATGGTTGATTTCGAGATATAAACTGGAGTGCTTAAGACTGCATAAGCTATCAAACTTAAACGATTGGAAATTTAACCAACTCGTGGAAACAGTAGCCTACACAGATGTGTACATGTATTTCACAATGAAGATAAACAGCGGCCCTTTTACTCAGCCAATCAAAATTCAGGTCCCCCGATGACGTCACAGACTGATATTCCCGGCCGAGATCGTCGTACACCAGACACCATACTATACCAGCTCCGATCAACCAATGAAAACCAATGAAAATTCGAGCCCTTTCACAGAG
>NC_090727.1:50287955-50310455 GCF_036898095.1 Palaemon carinicauda
ATAATGAATCAGATTTTTACAGTTAGGCAGATATGCGAAAAATATTTAGCAAAAGGTAAGGAGGTGTATGTTGTGTTTATGGATCTGGAGAAAGCATATGATAGAGTTGATAGGGAAGCAATGTGGAATGTGATGAGGTTATATGGAGTTGGTGGAAGGTTGTTGCAAGCAGTGAAAAGTTTCTACAAAGGTAGTAAAGCATGTGTTAGAATAGGAAATGAAGTGAGCGATTGGTTTCCGGTGAGAGTGGGGCTGAGACAGGGATGTGTGATGTCGCCGTGGTTGTTTAACTTGTATGTTGATGGAGTGGTGAGAGAGGTGAATGCTCGAGTGCTTGGACGAGGATTAAAACTGGTAGGCGAGAATGATCATGAATGGGAGGTAAATCAGTTGTTGTTTGCGGATGATACTGTACTGGTAGCAGACACAGAAGAGAAGCTTGACCGACTAGTGACAGAATTTGGAAGGGTGTGTGAGAAAAGGAAGTTAAGAGTTAATGTGGGTAAGAGTAAGGTTATGAGATGTACGAGAAGGGAAGGTGGTGCAAGGTTGAATGTCATGTTGAATGGAGAGTTACTTGAGGAGGTGGATCAGTTTAAGTACTTGGGGTCTGTTATTGCAGCAAATGGTGGAGTGGAAGCAGATGTACGTCAGAGAGTGAATGAAGGTTGCAAAGTGTTGGGGGCAGTTAAGGGAGTAGTAAAAAATAGAGGGTTGGGCATGAATGTAAAGAGAGTTCTATATGAGAAAGTGATTGTACCAACTGTGATGTATGGATCGGAGTTGTGGGGAATGAAAGTGATGGAGAGACAGAAATTGAATGTGTTTGAGATTAAGTGTCTGAGGAGTATGGCTGGTGTATCTCGAGTAGATAGGGTTAGGAACGAAGTGGTGAGGGTGAGAACGGGTGTAAGAAATGAGTTAGCGGCTAGAGTGGATATGAATGTGTTGAGGTGGTTTGGCCATGTTGAGAGAATGGAAAGTGGCTGTCTGCTAAAGAAGGTGATGAATGCAAGAGTTGATGGGAGAAGTACAAGAGGAAGGCCAAGGTTTGGGTGGATGGATGGTGTGAAGAAAGCTCTGGGTGATAGGAGGATAGATGTGAGAGAGGCAAGAGAGCGTGCTAGAAATAGGAATGAATGGCGAGCGATTGTGATGCAGTTCCTGTAGGCCATGCTGCTTCCTCCGGTGCCTTAGATGACCGCGGAGGTAGCAGCAGTAGGGGACTCAGCAGTATGAAGCTTCATCTGTGGTGGAAATGTGGGAGGTTGGGCTGTGGCACCCTAGGAGTACCAGCTGAACTCGGCTGAGTCCCTGGTTAGGCTGGAGGAACGTAGAGAGTAGAGGTCCCCTTTTTTGTGTTGTTTCTTGTTGATGTTGGATACCCCCCAAAATTGGGGGAAGTGCCTTTGGTATATGTATGTAAGTTATTTTAGTAAAAAAATGTATGGTACTTTTTTACGCTTAAATGTGTAACATGATTGCAACATTAAGTCTCTCATATTGTAGTGTAATAACACTTAAGTCATGTGGTTGTTCCAAGAACTATACGAAAGAGAAAGTGTGAAGGATATTACACATTTTCAAGTTTTTTATAACTTCCTATGGGCCTGTAGTTTTTACATATTATATGCATATGTACAAAGCATGTGCTTACATATTAATTTATCTTTTCTTGTGGCTGACTTCTAAAGTTGATGTTATTTAATAAAATAACTATTATTTCATTGTTTTAATTTTTTCTAGGTAAATTGTATCTGGTTTCGCCTAATTACATTTTCTAATACTAAATTAATTCAGCATTTCATCAAGTTTTTTCGGTTCAGTCTTTCTATCTAGGCTATATATATATATATATATATATATATATATATATATATATATATATATATATATATATATATATATATATATATATATATATATATACTGTATATATATATGTGTGTGTATATACACATACAACAACTGCAACCGTTTCTAGTCCACTGCAGGACAATGGCCTCAGACATTTCAATTCATACCTGGGCTACTAGGGCAGTTTCCACCACCACCACGCTGGCCATTGTGTATTAGTGATGGTGGGATATTTTCCTCTGATCGCTTATAAATGTTAAGTAATTCAGAACATTACTAGATTTCAGCGTTTTGTGGTCGATATAAAATTCCCTTGAAGCATAGATATTATTAAGTAGATTCAATGCTGAATAGTTGGTATTCTACAAGTTCATCTAAAATCTGCACGTTGATTTAATTATTATTATTATTATTATTATTATTATTATTATTATTTGTTTACGCAACCCCTCAAAAATTATTATTGTTATTATTATCATTATTATATTCAATATAATTATTAAAATTGGCTAGATATATACGGTATATAGATATGCAGCCACACTGACAAGCATCCCCCTCTACCCCACTCTATGGATGGAAAAAAAAAAATATATATATATATATATATATATATATATATATATATATATATATATATATATATATATATATATATATATATACACATGCATATGTATATATAGATATATATTATTAATATATATAATATATATTTATATATACTCACACACACAAACATACAAACACACACACACACACACACACTGGTGTAGCCTACCCTGGCGTCAGAAAATACTGCTAATTATTTATATAGATAGCGCTTGCATGCACACGCCGGCAAAGATTGTGGTTTCTAAGTGTACCTCTCGTTGTACCCACGCTCACTAAGATATGACTACTTCCTTTCTGTTCTAGCTTAGGGGCGGAGATAGAACGAATGATATGTATATATATATATATATATATATATATATATATATATATATATATATATATATATATATATATACATATATAAAACTTAACACCTATCTGTTTATTACATAGGGGAGATATGTATAACGCCATTTTGCAGAATTTTTATACTAACATTGCAAGGCAGGTAAAAGGATATGTACGAAGTGTTCTAAGAAAAACTAAATAAGAAAATTACTTCCCTTAACTACTAAAAGATAATCCCTGCAGATAGGAGCCTTTGAATTTGAGCTCACGCTTCTCTCCCCAACACCAAACAAGAATGACGTACAACGCCCAATTAGATTTAATATTCCGCCCAAGGAACATTAAAGGGGACGTCGTTTATGAGTATTTCGGCGAATTAAGTGTCTTTACCTTCGATTTTTCATGTGAGAACTTTTTTCGTTAGGTTGCCCCTCTGTTCGTCGTTTATCGCTATTTCAGTCCCTTTTGAACTTTGAACTTTTATCTTCCTCCCTCAATGTTAACAGGTCTTCGCTATTTCAGTCCTCCCATGGGTTGTGATGGCCTAATGGAAACGTCCCTGCCCTGGGATCTGCCGGACTGAGGTTCGAGTCTCGCTCAAGCTCGATAGTTTCTTGTAGTATTTGTAACCTCAACATCCATGTGAGCTAAGGATGGGTGGTTTGGGGGAGCCTATAGGTCTATCTGCTGATTCATCAGCAGCCATTGCCTGGCCCAGGCTGATGATATGTGTATATGGTGCAGTCTCTAGGGAATTGTCTTGCTAGTTAGGCCATTGTCATTGTCCCTTTCCTCTGCCATTCATGAGTAGCCTTTAAATCTTTATATATACTTGATTTTGAACTATAATTATCTCTTAGTTTTCTTTAGATTTTGGGTTATTTAACACGATGTCTTTTTTTCTGGTTTCCAGATTTGGAGATATGAAAGGTCTTTTTGAAATTATAAAAGTGAGGTAGTGAGAGGAAGTGAACGAATTCTCATTAAATTGAATCAATGCCCGTGTAGCGCAGCAGACTATGCAATGTTTTGTGTAAAGAATTTTGTCTACACTTCTAATATATAACAGTTAAAGATGTCCTATTTTTATGACAACAACCACAGCAAAATCAGCCGTTTCTATTCCACTGAAGGACCAAGGCGTCAGACATGTCCCTAATTATGCTGGCCACTGCGGATTGAGGATGATTGGAGATTTAGACTGATCGCTCACAGCAAACCAACCTAGTATTGGTGGTCCTGACTCGTACAGCTTTGCTGATCAGGACTATACACAAACCCTTTTATCACGTGAAGGTACTCCCACTCGGAAATGACATATTTTATTGTTAGAAACTAAATGAAAAATGAATTTAGTGTGATAAGGAAAGAGCGTGACAGATCTTTTGAATACGCTTCTTAATAGTTGATAAATTTATTCTTTTAGAAATACTCTAAATCCTAAAGTCTTCTGGTGGATCGCTTAGACTCAGTGTGTGCTCCCATGAACTTTCCTGGCTTCGTCTGATCCATTTCCCCAGCGCTGTTGGGAGCGATTAATCCTTCCATTTCCTTCTTTCTCTGCCAATAGAACTTAATTAGGAATCCTGGAAGGACAATATTTCTTTCCTAATGGCTAAGATTTACATGAGTTATAGAGGGCAGAGTTGTCATGGTGTTCTCCTCGTCAGCTTTTTGTGTGCACTTTCTTAAGGAACGATCGGAATGATTTCACGAGGAATATTCATATATTTATATCGGATGATGACAGGAGAGGCGATACTAGCCTCATCTACTTTTCCAAAAATATGGAACGAAAATTCAAGTACACAAGTAAAGAATGAAGAATTATACAGAAAATGAAATTCGATAATAAAGAAGTAATGTATGGAACTAAGGAGAGAATATTTATATTTAACTCAAAGTTTTACAGAAACAGTGAGAGGTACAAAATATGAGAGAAGAAACATCAGATCTTCCACGGACACAATTAGAATTGATCATAATTATAGTCACTGTTTTCCCAAAAGTCCTTGTTATAATTGATAATAGCATAAATATATTATGATGGTAAGGATTGAAATTTCTCTCGTGAGAATTCGTGTTTGCTTTGCCATGATTTCTAGAATATTTATATATAGCAACCCCTAAATTTTCCAGCTGGTTCTGCGCATCTCTAATCAGCGGTGACATGCAGGGGGATCAAAAGGATATTTGGGTGGGTAGGGGTGATCCTATCAAGTATTATTTAAGATTCAGCTCTCTCTCTCTCTCTCTCTCTCTCTCTCTCTCTCTCTCTCTCTCTCTCAGAAACACTCGGTTATTTTAAAATATGATCGTTCAATATGTCCTGTGTGTATTTGAAATAGATGTTTTATTCTGTAATATTTACTCATAGCAGCCGCAGTAGTATGTAAAAGAAAGCAGTGTTTTGAGTTAAGTCTGTTTTTACATGACATTTGGTTATTTAAGCTTTTTCTTAGTTGTAATATAGTAAATTATCTCCAAGACCGAGTGACAATCAACTCTATAGTGGGATTTCGTTAAGAACCGGCCACACAAACGAACGCGCAAATTTGAAGTAGATCGTTAAGGGAAATGTAAAAAAAAAAAATGGAATTATATTCAAAGATAACATCAAAATACATGATTCGGTATTTGTGGGTCAAAGAGTTTTATGTTGTAATTTATTTTAAAAATACTTCTACAAAAGTAAACTAAAGCTTCAAAATAAGCGAACCTTTTTGTTGGAATTGTTTCTAATTAACGCAAAAAAAAAGACAAAAAATGATTAAGAGATAATGATTATCTAGGAGAAGAAGCCTAAAGAATAAGTGTAAGAGAAATCTGAGGAAAAGATTGGTAAGAGAAATCTGAGGAAAAGATAGGCAAGAGAAATCTGAGGAAAAGATGGGTAAGAGAAATCTGAGAAAAAGATAAGTAATCTAAATCTGAGGAAAAGATAAGTGTAAGGAACTTGGATAAATAAATAGGCAAGAGATATCCGAAGAAAAATCTCCTGAGTAAATCGGAGTTGGATGTTCGTGAATCTAACGATGTGAGTGAAGTAATGAGAGATAACTGGATGACGGCCCAAGTTGGAAATCCATTAAGGCTATCAAAGGGAAACGTTACGAGGAAGAAGGAAAGAAAATGTGAGCAATTCATCTGGTTTGTTACTTTCTTCCTTTTTCTAAGACTTCATTTGGTATTTACAGCACCTGAACGTTACATTTGTTTTTGTAGTTATTCATACTGTGGAGTATATTTTTTATGATTATTGCTAATTGCTTTTTTGGGATATTAACTTTATTTATATGGTATACAGGTGTCAAATGTGAGGTTTCTTTAACGGTGGCATTGTCATTTGGTTTTTTGTAGTGATACATTGAGTACATTATTTGATTATGTAAGTTGTGTGTAATGGATACTTTGTAGAAGTAAAAATGTTCTGGAAAAAACAATTAGCATTAATTATTAAAATATATTTAATGCTAATTGTTTTTAATAAGGTATACCTTATAAATGACAGGCATAATATATTCTGTAGCATAAGTACAGAGATTTGTGAAACAAACAATGCATCAGAAAAACCTGCTTCATGCGAGAGCTCATTATCACAGTTGTTTTAGTGTCATGGGCTCATAACCCATTAGCTGTAATCTATATTGACAAGTATATTAGTGTATTTTGTTAATATTCTTTTATGTCAATGCCCTCTATACATCAAGAAGCTTTTCGATGAAGAAACCAGACATATCTTCACTATTCCTTTTTTTTTTATGGAGTTCTGGAAGCGAACGACTTTCCCCAAATGACACTGAACTGCAGAAAACTCATTTCCATGAAGTTTCCTGATTCTGGAGTTGAATGCATTGATGATATTGAGTGATTGGGTGAGTAGAATAGAATGTTTATTACATCTCTTTTATATTTTGGTAATTTGGAAATTTTCGTTGCAGGTATGTGATGGTAAAGATTTGGAAGGCGAGGGAGAGAAGGCTGTCTGTCAAGGTAACCAAGATGAGAATTTATCTTTATTTATTCTGTTATTGTTCCCTTTATATATAGAGGTGCAGTTCTAGAGATGTCATCTATTAGAGGTTGCGAATTCACTATTATTTCCTAAAATTCCAGACCTTTTGAAATTCTCTCTCTCTCTCTCTCTCTCTCTCTCTCTCTCTCTCTCTCTCTCTCTCTCTCTCTCTCTCTCTCTCTCTCTCTCTCTTGTTATAACTACAAAGATTATTGACTTCATGAAGATTGTATAAAGAGCAGGTGAAAACATGGGACAAAATCACCCTTATTATTATTATTATTATTATTATCATTATTATTATTATTATTATTATTATTATTATTATCATTATCATCATTATTATTATTATATCTGAGCTACAACCATAATTGAAAAAGCTGAATGCATTAAGCCCAAAGGCTCCAAGAGGGAAAAATAGCCCAGTGAGGAAAGGAATTTCTTTTGAAAAGATCAGGAGATTGATTGATATGAGACGTCATTGCTTTCAGGGCCACTTTCACAAAATTACATGCAAATGCCTAAGACGTTGGAGGGAGTCGGGAATAAGATGAAAGTGGAAGGGAAAGGCAAGAATTATTTTGGATGCTAGAACACCGGGATGTGATAAGGGGGGAATATGATAAAGTTTACTTTTTGCATTTTTCTATTATTAGTGTCTAGTTGGAATAATAATAATAATAATAATAATAATAATAATAATAATAATAATAATAATAATAATAATAATAATAATAATAATAATAATAATAAGCACAGTTTGAGAATGTTGAGACAATAGAAAGATGAGAGAGAGAAAAAAAAGGTAAAATATGAGAATAAAGGAAAGAAATTATTTTATATAGATCGAGCAAAATAAACTTTGAGAGAAAGGAACCTGGGAAGGAAGGAGAATAATGATAGATAGGTGAGGTCTATTTTAGGTTGTGGTGGCCTGTTGCTAGGGTCCTTACCTGGTGATCGCCACACTGGGGTTCGAGTGCTGCTCAAACCCGTTAGTTCCTTTGGTCGCTGCAACCTCACCATCCTTGTGAGCTAAGGATGAGTTTTTTTGGGGAGCCTATAGGTCTATCTGCTGAGTCATCAGCAGCCATTGCCTGCCCCTTCTTGGTCCTAGCTTGAGTGAAGAGGAGGCTTGGGTGGTGACCATTTGTAATAGGGTCAGGCCATGCACCTCTTTTGCCATTTGTCAGAATGTCATTGTCTTTTTCAAAAAGTGCATTCAAAATAATATGCAAATATTACTAACAATCCTTTTAATATCTCCTAATTAGTATATATACATTCACAACTTTACATGGATTTTGCTTTTAATGGATTTTCACAAATTATGTACAAATTGAAAATAATTATGGACATATAAAATTTGAATGAGAGTAAAATATTCATTTTTCATTTTTTTAATAAACTACATAACAGGCTAGACTGAAGCTAATGCAATTTAAAAAGGTGTAGAAAAACAAGCTATTATAAATATGTAATCAACTTAATTCAGAAGATGGCGGTTCGTCAGATGACGAAATCTGTGATTGCTTTTTCTTAGCCAATTCTGAAATATTCAGAGGAGTGCTTGAAAAGGCATAACACAGGTCTTTTGCTACCTCTAATCTATTGCTTTGCTTCGTTTTAATTTACAATGTACGGATACCTATATCTGACACTTTTGGGTGGGAATTACATATCAGCGGCCAAAATTACATTATTGATTTTTCATCAAACATCTTTACTCCCGAGTCAGTTTTCAGCTCCAGGAGTTCATCTTGACAATCATCAGGGACTTTTTCAACTGAATTTGACTAAATCTTCCTCATCACTAAGTTCGGGAAAATATCAGCTTAATTAATTTTCCAGTGCTGTAAAATGCTGCAATTTTTTTTTTTTTTTTCAAAATTGTAGAAGCACCTTATCTTCAACACACGCATCAAGAATGGATTCCAGTTTCTCAAACATTAGTACATTTTTTGTATTGACCTTTCAATTTTCAAGCTTGCTCATAAAAACTTTCAAGGCATCTATGAATTTTATCATATTTGTATTCCTTTCTTGCATCTGAAGATTTAGTTTATTCAGCTGATCAATTCTATTAACCAAATAGGCAAGACGCATGATCCATTCTTCCTCATTCATCCAGGCCAAAAAGTCAGTCTTACCTTGAACTTCGAAAAACACTGAGTTCGTCTCCAAGCTCAAATATTCGCTCAGTTACAATTCCCATTGACAGCCAACGGACGTTTGTGTGAAAAAGAAGCGAACGATGAGCAGCATCCATATCATTACATAACAGCTTGAAAAGTCGTGAGTTAGGGGCTTCATCTTTGACAAAATTCAGTTTGAATTATTTGATTCAAACCTTCTCCAGCGGATCTGGAAGTGTTTTTGAGGCTAGTTCCTGTCGATGCAATTATATAATGTTTTTTTGCTATGTATATAGACTAATTGGTGCTGTTGTCTTCACTATAGATTTATTTTTTTTATGATCCGAATTAACCAGAGGGCTTAGCCTTGACCGAGGGATGCATTTAAGTCGGTTTAAAAACCGAGCGTGAACTTTTAATTTTGGTTTTTATTAATATTTCTAATTGATACGATTTATCTCCTTTCTAATTCTTTCTAATGCTAGAATTAACTTGGATGGTTAATTATATATTGTCTATCCCGTTTCCCAGTACCATATCTTGAATACGACTGCTCCTGTTACATAGTGTCCGGATTTGAAAATTGGGTGTGTCTCAGTATAATTAGAGTATGGGAACTCTGCTAGGGCCAACCACATGTTCATCTCTTCAGGGTTCAAGGTTGATGTGCCTTTGTCTGGCCCTGTCCCGTGTTCTCAGTTCTCACTGCATGCTGGTGAATGTGGGATCCAAGATTAATGGTGTACTCTATTAATCCTGGTAGGATACTGAGTGGACACAAGTTTGGCTACCGAGACGCGATTCAAGGCGGCAGCTTTTTTCATGTACTACAACCAAAGCCTTGAGTACAACCTTTCTAGAAGGCTTGGAAGGGCTGCCCCTTTAAACTGAACTGATCAGATGTTCAGAGACTGGACAACAAGGTAGCTGTTAATCGGCATGCGTCTTGGCAGTGTCTGTATCCTTAATTGTAATATCCATTGTTCTAGGCAAGGTCTATAGAATACGTATTCTATAGACCTTGGTTCTGGGCAGCAGCTGTTAAATCAGCGGGGATAGGAGCTAGGAAAGAGGGGTAGGATCTACGAAGATGAAACGATAGTTACCACTGCTGATTACACTAAGCTGAAGTCAGCCATGAACAATTTCGAATTTAGCACAAGGAAAGATTGTGATGAATGAGGGAATAGATAAATAGAAAGAAAAATAAAATGGAGCCAAATATTCCGCCATAGATTTTCTTTAGGAAAAGGGAAATGTATTATTTTAGTTTGTCCTTTTCATTTATAGATTTATTTGAATGACTGTGTTGGCTCTGGGCGGAAATTAATTGATATGTAGAAGATAAATATGACTGGACTCCATGCTGAAGATCATCCATGTCACAGCCACATTGAAAACCTCGAAGTTTTCACATAGGAAATAGGCGCTTTCCGTCAGTCAGGTCCACTAAATAAAGTATATCGGTAGTACGTGATATCTACTTTGATATCTTCATTTTATCAGTGACCACACTTTCTTGAATTCAAATTTATAAAACTCTCCTTGTTTACTTAAACCCCAAATAAAATGCCAGTTTATTTCAAGGCAAATTTCTCTCCTTAAGGTACGTTTTGCTCGTTGAAATTATGGCTCGACGATAATCTTTAAACGATTTTCTTTTTTGTGTTTATTAATTACTTGTGAATGGGGTTGTATTGCTTCGTATTGCTGCTTTACACTAGGAGTTAAAACGATCAACGACGGTCGTTCGAAGCCTAACAGCCCCATTCAAAAACAGTGAATTAGTGTTCTAAAAATCGGTTTACTATCATCGGTGAGCTATAATCGCGTCACAGAAAACAGACCTCTATTTTTCTCTGGCGAAATTTTCTCTTTATTATAATTTGAATATTAGTGCAGAAATGTTGTAAAATAATTATTTTCAAATCTTTTTTTCCCGGGGTTGCACAAGCTAACATGTCCCATTGGAATGTTTTTCCATCTTTTTTTCCGAATATTAAAGAATAAAAACTACCATGGCTCTCGATTCCGTGAATCGTCTTGGAATGACCATTGCATACACTGTATGTATGTATGTATATATATATATATATATATATATATATATATATATATAAAATTATATTATGTGTGTATATATGTATATGTATGTATATATGTATATATATATATATATATATATATATATATATATATATATGTATGTATGTATATGTATATGTATGTATATATGTATGTTTATATGTATGTATATATGTATGTTTATATATATATATATATATATATATATATATATATATATATATATATGTATGTGTATATATTCATATACTGTATATGTATGTATGTATATGTATATGTTTATGTGTGTGTATATATGTATTTATGTATAAAAATAAATGTATATATATATATATATATATATATATATATATATATATGTATAAGTTTATATATATAAATGTATATATGTATGTTTATATGTATATATGTATATGTTTATATGTTTATATACATATATATATGTATGTATATTTTTATATGGATATATAAACGTATGTATGTATATATGTATATATATGGATGTATGTATGTATGTGTGTATATTTGTATGTATATATATATGTTTATATATGTATATATATGTATGTAAGTATGTATATATGTAGGTATGTATATATATGTATATATATATATATATATATATATATATATATATATATATATATATACGTGTATATATATGTATGTATGTATGTATATATATATATATATATATATATATATATTTATATGTATATATATGTATGTATATTTGTGTATATATGTGTATATATATATGTATGTATGTATATATATGTGTATGTATGTATATGTATGTATGTATATATATATATATATATATGTATATATATGTCTATATATGTGTATATATGTATATATATATATATATATATATATATATATATATATATATATATATATATATATATATATATATATATATTTAACCAGTATAAGCTGTTTACGTTTTTATAATTTTGTTTTAACAAATTCTAATGAATCATAAAGTAAACATTAGTTGACTGGAATAGACTGAAAATGAATAACTATATACCGCTATTCCATTTAGTTTTGGAAATACATTGTATTGATCAGAATTGATACTCAAAATTCCTTTTTATATGTAATTTCTATAATCTCTCTATAAAACATGTATAGTCAAGAACTGAGTGAAAAGTGCATGTAAATCCAAGTGTATACAGAAGGTAAGAATTATTATTTCGAAACACTGCAACAATAATTTTGTTGCCAAGCACTCCCAGAAAGGAGAACTTCCAGAATCTTGATATAGATTGCACCAGTTTCCCAAGTTCGAAATTTGCTCCGTTTTGGTGTTTTCTATTCCCGTGAAGTTCTTCGAATACAGTTTACAATAAACGTGGCCATTTTTTGATGCTGTTAAATTATTGGAAGGGAAATGGCTCTCGGATGAATTTTATTGGAAGTTTCTTGCTGTCTACCATTAGTGTTTTGTGATTATTTGGATTATCATACAGTAGTTAGTCATATCATATTCATATTAGTAATAGATTTATTTAAAGAGCACTTGGAGGTATACATAATAATATATATATCATGGTATGCAGACAGTTTGCCGAAAGCCAATTCGTCAAAAACTAGTCTAACTGATAATTAGTGTAACGACAAATCGTCGAAAAACTCATTATAAAGAACAAAGCCTAAAAATAATTAGAAATTATGAAGAAATTAAATGGAAAGGAAATTGTCCTTTATTAATTTCATTCATTTTGAAAAACTTCGCTCTTAGAATGAAGCTAAGAGGAAATAAAGGTTATTCACAAAATATATATATTAATATAAAATGGCATACCGTATGTTCCTCATAAAGGCCGAAATTTATTACGAGCCGTTTCGAACAGTGCTATATTCAATATCAGTATATAATATAGCAAGAATCGTTAAAATTTACCAAAAAAAAAAAATCACTGTAGAATATAAGTTGAGAGAACAATGTAAATATTCACAAAAATTGAAGTTTAATATTACTGCAAAAGTGTTCATTAATAATTCAAAGAGATGACACCAACTAACGACTTCAGTTATAACTATAAAGAGGAGAACCGGAAACGTTAGAGTTCAAAGACATATACTTATATTACAGTAACCTTGTCGCCTCATTAACATTTACCGGCTAAATTAAGTAGCGTGTCATTTTTTTTAGAATTTCCATGATTTTAGCTTCATCTCTACCGTTTTATTTATTTGTAAGTTTATCTCTTAAAAACGTTATTATATATTTTACTATGTTCTCTAATATAGCCAGCTATACTACTCATAACTTTTTGGGAACTGGATCATTACAAATCCTTTTGAAAGTTTTCTATTATCAAACCTTTTGTAGAAGTTAGGAGAAAACACGTTTGGCGAAAACAAGGGTCGAGACAATTATTTTTATTACTATTAACCTGTCAGGGTAAAAAGAACTGTTCAAAGTTCGGTTGTTAATTAGCAGTTAC
The DNA here is from genome assembly GCF_036898095.1 of Palaemon carinicauda. Classification (NCBI taxonomy): domain Eukaryota; kingdom Metazoa; phylum Arthropoda; class Malacostraca; order Decapoda; family Palaemonidae; genus Palaemon; species Palaemon carinicauda. Next base: position 50,301,452 of record NC_090727.1, read on the forward strand.
ACCCAGTTGAAGAGTCTCTCTCTCTCTCTCTCTCTCTCTCTCTCTCTCTCTCTCTCTCTCTCTCTCTCTCTCTCTCTCTCATTTCAGCTTTCTACCGATTAGTTCGTAGTGATGCTTATCGAAATAGAGACGAGTATATGAAAAAGGTATGAATCGGAACAAAGAGGAGAATTCCAATAGTATTGGTTACTAAGATTATCTTATCTTTTAATAAGGCATTTAAATTGTTCAGATTCTCTATTAAATCTAATAATAAAAGTTTTATTGTTGAAAAGCAGCAGTGTCATTTCATGTTAAGGTTCAGTGTTTGTCATGGATACGCGATTCAGCTCTCTCTCTCTCTCTCTCTCTCTCTCTCTCTCTCTCTCTCTCTCTCTCTCTCTCTCTCTCTCTCTCTCTCCTGTATGCGTACAAATTCCTATGTACATGATTGAATATAATACTATCTATAATATTTCGGATACTATGCGGGTCTCTAATTCTTAAGATATGAAATTTCAGTGGATCCTTCAAAAAGCTGATACACCAAAGTGTCCCTTTCTATTTGCGGATTCTCTCCCTCCCTTTGCATCAATGTTGCTATCATTCTATGAAATGCAATTTAATTTCATGTCATTTCCCAGACAAAAACAATGCACCTGTGTTTTGTGAAGATTTTCTCACGTTTTCTTTGTTACTTCTTTCTTCCCTTTTCCAGCACCATTATTGGGATTGCAAGTGATGTATGTGGCAAGAAGGTTGTTGGAGGCAGCATGAGGAAGGGCAGTGAATGGTGGAATGAAGGAGTGAAGGTGAAAGTGGAAGAGAAAAAGAGGGCTTTTGAAGAATGGCTGCAGAGTAATAGTATAGAGAAGTATGAAAAATATAGAGAGAAAAAGGTGGAAGTAAAGCGCAAGGTACGTGAGGCAAAGAGGGCAGCTGACCTGAGGTGGGGTCAGGGATTGGGTCAGTCATATGAAGAGAATAAGAAGAAGTTTTGGAAAGAAGTGAAGAGAGTAAGGAAGGCTGGCGCAAGAATTGAAGAGACAGTGAAAGATGGAAATGGAAGGTTGTTAAAAGGAGAGGAGGCAAGGAAAAGGTGGGCGGAATATTTTGAAAGTTTGCTGAATGTTGAGGATAATAGGGAGGCAGATATAATTGCTGTTCCAGGTGTTGAGGTGCCAGTGATGGGAGGTGAGAATGAGAGAGAGATAACAATAGAGGAAGTGAGGAGAGCACTAGATGAAACGAGAGTAGGAAAAGCATCTGGTATGGACGGTGTGAAAGCTGAGATGTTGAAGGAAGGGGGTGTGACTGTACTTGAATGGTTGGTGAGATTGTTTAATATGTGTTTTGTGTTGTCAATGGTACCAGTAGATTGGGTTTGTGCATGTATTGTACCACTATATAAGGGTAAGGGAGATGTGCATGAGTGTTGTAATTCAAGAGGTATTAGTTTGTTGAGTGTAGTTGGAAAAGTGTATGGTAGAGTACTGATTAATAGGATTAAGGATAAAACAGAGAATGCAATCTTGGAAGTACAGGGTGGTTTTAGAAGAGGTAGGGGTTGTATGAATCAGATTTTTACAGTTAGGCAGATATACGAGAAATATTTAGCAAAAGGTAAGGAGGTGTATGTTGCGTTTATGGATCTGGAGAAAGCATATGATAGAGTTGATAGGGAAGCAATGTGGGATGTGATGAGGTTATATGGAGTTGGTGGAAGGTTGTTGCAAGCAGTGAAAAGTTTCTACAAAGGTAGTAAAGCATGTGTTAGAATAGGAAATGAAGTGAGTGATTGGTTTCCGGTGAGAGTGGGGCTGAGACAGGGATGTGTGATGTCGCCGTGGTTGTTTAACTTGTATGTTGATGGAGTGGTGAGAGAGGTGAATGCTCGAGTGCTTGGACGAGGATTAAAACTGGTAGGCGAGAATGACCATGAATGGGAGGTAAATCAGTTGTTGTTTGCGGATGATACTGTACTGGTAGCAGACACAGAAGAGAAGCTTGACCGACTAGTGACAGAATTTGGAAGGGTGTGTGAGAGAAGGAAGTTGAGAGTTAATGTGGGTAAGAGTAAGGTTATGAGATGTACGAGAAGGGAAGGTGGTGCAAGGTTGAATGTCATGTTGAATGGAGAGTTACTTGAGAAGGTGGATCAGTTTAAGTACTTGGGGTCTATTGTTGCAGCAAATGGTGGAGTGGAAGCAGATGTACGTCAGAGAGTGAATGAAGGTTGCAAAGTGTTGGGGGCAGTTAAGGGAGTAGTAAAAAATAGAGGGTTGGGCATGAATGTAAAGAGAGTTCTATATGAGAAAGTGATTGTACCAACTGTGATGTATGGATCGGAGTCGTGGGGAATGAAAGTGATGGAGAGACAGAAATTGAATGTGTTTGAGATGAAGTGTCTGAGGAGTATGGCTGGTGTATCTCGAGTAGATAGGGTTAGGAACGAAGTGGTGAGGGAGAGAACGGGTGTAAGAAATGAGTTAGCGGCTAGAGTGGATATGAATGTGTTGAGGTGGTTTGGCCATGTTGAGAGAATGGAAAATGGTTGTCTGCTAAAGAAGGTGATGAATGCAAGAGTTGATGGGAGAAGTACAAGAGGAAGGCCAAGGTTTGGGTGGATGAATGGTGTGAAGAAAGCTCTGGGTGATAGGAGGATAGATGTGAGAGAGGCAAGAGAGCGTGCTAGAAATAGGAATGAATGGCGAGCGATTGTGACGCAGTTCCAGTAGGCCCTGCTGCTTCCTCCGGGGCCTTAGATGACCGCGGAGGTAACAGCAGTAGGGGAGTCAGCATTATGAAGCTTCATCTGTGGTGGAAATGTGGGAGGTTGGGCTGTGGCACCCTAGCAGTACCAGCTGAACTCGGTTGGGTCCCTGATTAGGCTGAAGGAACATAGAGAGTAGAGGTCCCCTTTTTGTTTTGTTTCATTGTTGGTGTCGGCTACCCCCCAAAATTGGGGGAAGTGCCTTGGTATATAGATATAGATAGATTATTCTCTTAATGAATCCTTCAGTCAACAATACATTACCACTTCCTTCCTCCTTAAGCATTTTCGAAGGATTTTCAGTAGATCAGAAACCCTTTGTAATTTGAGAGTTTTCTTCTTTCTGCCTCTCCTTCTTCCAACCACTGCATGACATTGCCTCTTAGTTCGATCGCTGCTATTTCGATTAGCCTTCCACGGGAAACGCGAAGTGGGATTATCGTTGACGGGGCTTTGTTAATCGCATTAACCCTATAGCATACAGTCTATGTAAATGGACCCGCTGTTGCCCTCAGTCATGCCGCTGAGTATTTCGACTAATTAGCAAGATATATATATATATATATATATATATATATATATATATATATATATATATATATATATATATATATACATATATATATATATATATATGTATATATATATATATATATATATATATATATATATATATATATATATATATATATATATATATATATATACATAACCTGTCCAGAAGGAATACATTATATTCCTGAATATTCAAGAAACATAGATTTCAGAATCTAATTTTACCGTTTGCAATATCTCGCCGATAATTAAAGATAAGATTGGATTTGATGGTCATCACAGCGTTGTGTTCACTAACATGTATTTATTGCGATAAATGCGAGAGGAGAGAGAGAGAGAGAGAGAGAGAGAGAGAGAGAGAGAGAGAGGGGGGGGGTATGCAGACTTTGCCGAAAGACAACTTGTCGAAAACAATTAGGCGAAAGACCAACTGGTCGAAATGACAGTTAGTATAACGACAATTCGTCGGAAAATATGAGTGATATATAAAACAAAGCTTAGAAAAATATAAATTTTTATAGGAAAAAGAACTAGAAATTGCCCTTTTCATTGTCATAATACAAAGAAAAATGCTTAAAAGAAAATATGTAAAATAAGTAATCTGAAACCGTGATATTCTACTTAAAGTGTAATAAAAACAATAAGTTTTCTTGCATCATTTTCTGTCTTCATTGAACCTCATTTTACTGAGAGTTTGGGGGGGGATGGGCAGCCACTCAGCACCAGCGGGGGCGGGGGGGGGGATGGGCAGCCACCGAGTGCCAGTGGGGGGGGAGATGGGCAGTCGCCCAGCGCCAGGGGTGGGGGGGGGGCTGGTTGGGCAGCCACCGAGCGCCATGGGGGGGGAGAGATGGACAGCCGCCCAGCGCTAGCGGGGGGGGGGGTGGATGGGCAGCCGCCCACCACCAGCGGGGGGGGGGGGGGAGGCAGCCGCCCAGCGCCAGCTGGTGGGGGGGAGCAGCCACCCAGCGCCAGGGGGGGTGCAGCCACCCAACGCCGTGGGGGGAGGGGCAGCCACCCAGTGCCAGGGGGGGAGGGGCAGCCACCCAGCGCCAGCGGTGGAGGGGGGCAGCCACCCAGTGCCAGCGGGGGCGGGGGGGGGGCAATGGGCAGCCGCCGAGCACCAGCGGGGGGGGGGATGGGCAGCTGCCGAGCACCAGCGGGGGGGGGGTGGTGAATGGGCAGCCGCCGAGCGCCAGCAGGGAGGGGAAGGGGTAGCCGCTTACCGCCAGCGGGGGGCGGGGGGGCGCCCAGCGCCAGCTGGGGGGGCCAGCCGTCCAGCGCCAGCGGGGGTGGGGGGAAGGGGTGGCAGCGCCCAGCGCCAGCGGTGGAGCAGGGGGGGTGGGGCAGCCGGCCAGCGCCAGCGGGGGTGGGGGGAAGGGGGTGGCAGCCGCCCAGCGCCAGCGGTGGAGCAGGGGGGGGTGGGGCAGCCGGCCAGCGCCAGCGGGGGTGGGGGGAAGGGGTGGCAGCCCGCCCAGCGCCAGCGGTGGAGCAGGGGGGGTGGGGCAGCCAGCCAGCGCCAGGGGGGGAGGGGGGGCAGCCGCCCAGTGCCACTGGGGGAAGGGGGGTGGGGGGGCAACCACCCAGGGCCACCGGGAGCTGGGGAGCACTTCCCTCCCACCGGGAAGGGGAGAGCCCCGACAGGCCAACAATATAGGGTTGCTGTATCAGGCTTAGTTTTAAGAAAAAAAAATGCCGAAGTCTTCATAAGAGAATGCTGTTTATGGAGCTCCTGAGGTATTTATAGAAAGTCTTCAGAGAAGAATTGCATTCTTTCGAGGCATACATATTCTCTCTCTCTCTCTCTCTCTCTCTCTCTCTCTCTCATCTATATATATATATATATATATATATATATATATATATATATATATATATATATATATATATATATATATATATGATCACCAAAACCTTTCCTGAATTCCACGTTTTTAAAAAAAAGCAAGTTGAGGAGAGAGAGAGAGAGAGAGAGAGAGAGAGAGAGAGAGAGAGGAGAGAGAGAGAGAGAGAGAGAGAGTCTCTCTTAGTATCCAAGAAATTCTTCTTTTGGCTTCAAATGGATTCCAATGAGAGAGAGAGAGAGAGAGAGAGAGAGAGAGAGAGAGAGAGAGAGAGAGAGAGAGAGAGAGAGAGAGAGCGAGTCTATTAGTATCCAAGAAATTCTTCTTTTGGCTTCAACGGGAGTCCAAATGTCCTTCAGGTATGAAGGACAGAGAGAGAGAGAGAGGAGAGAGAGAGAGAGAGAGAGAGAGTCTATCAATATCCAATAAATTCTTCTTTTGGCTTCAACTGGAGTCCAAATGTCTTCAAGTATGAAGGAGAGAGAGAGAGAGAGAGAGAGAGAGAGAGAGAGAGAGAGAGAGAGAGAGAGAGAGAAGCCATTAGAAACCAACAAATTCTTCTTTTGGCTTCAACTGAAGTTCAAATGTCTTCAGGAAAGGGAGAGAGAGAGAGAGAGAGAGAGAGAGAGAGGGAGAGAGAGAGATCCACAAGATTAAGAAATACTGAAAGGAATTAAAGAACCATAACAAAAGGAAAGATTTATTCATAGTTTTCTTTCTGTGCAAATCGTAACATTTATCTCCTAAAACGTTTCTGAGGCAAATCTAACTCTCTAAATACATTCTGGAAGCGTTCTTGTTTCATCTTCATTCATTCCCAGAATGTAATGTTCGCCTTCTCTATCAATTTCCTTTGTATTCGTGTTAACAATTATGGAAATCATCGAAATATTAAGGAATTCTCTCTCTCTCTCTCTCTCATCTCTCTCTCTCCTCTCTCTCTCTCTCTCTCTCTCTCTCTCTCTCTGTCGTAGGAATCTTCAAAGTGTCTCCGGAGGAAAACAGGAGAAATTTTACACAGAAGAGGAATTTTCTGTTCTTTTCCAAGGTTTTCATTTCTTAATTCTTTTTCTTTCGTTTTCACTGCAATTATGGAAAATTCTGTCATATTTTAATGGCTGGTGTAATAGAGAGAGAGAGAGAGAGAGAGAGAGAGAGAGAGAGAGAGAGAGAGAGAGAGATTCAAAATGTGTGTTTGTTCGACAGAAATCTTCAGAGTGTCTCCGGAGAAAAACAGAACAATTTGGTCTAATGGCTGATGTAACTTAAAGAGAGAGAGAGAGAGAGAGAGAGAGAGAGAGAGAGAGAGAGAGAGAGAGAGAGAGAGAGAGAGAAAGAGAGAGAGAGAGAGAGAGCATCAGCATTTTCGTCATATTTCATTTCCGTTTATTCCCGGCAAATCTCTTTAGAATTCTTCTTCTTCTTCTTCTTCTTCTTCTTCTTCTTCTTCTTCTTCTTCTAAATATTAAGAATATGTTCTCACTCGTCCTACGATATATTCTGAAATAAATTATTATGAAAAGAGAATTATGAACATATAAAAATAATAGGCAAATCGGTAGCATTACTTCAATGTCGGAGGGAAATTTGGTGACTTTTTATGTTGGCGAATAAATCGCTAAATCAGATAACTTCTAAGTTTTGGTCATAGTTATTCAGTTTACGTAATATATATATATATATATATATATATATATATATATATATAATATATATATATATATATATATTCATTTAACTAGCGTTTAAATTATGCTATTTTGGCGTCTTGCAAAACATCGTACATCTAGTAGCAATGTCTGCTTGCCCAAGTTCCGAGTTCCTACAATTGAGTTCCTATTGTATATTTGAATTTAATTATTATTATTATTATTATTATTATTATTATTATTATTATTATTATATACTATATATATATATATAATATATATATATATATATATATATATATATATATATAGTGTATAATCATTAGCCGTTACTCGTCCATTGTAGGACAAAGGCCTCAGACATGTTCTTCTTCTAGCATCTGTTTATGGTCTTTCCATGCCAGTTTATACCTGCAAATTTTCTTAGCTCGTTATTCCATCGTCTTCCCACCCTTCCCCTGTTAAAAGCAAAACAATATGGAATCAGAATGTAACTTATGCTGGGGGGGGGGGGTTAAATCTAACAATCATAGGCCTACTAAACCCAGTTCATTATTAATCGATATATCAACATCATTTCCTACGCTTATTGACGTAAAGGGCCTCAGTTAGATTTCGCCAGTCTTCTCTATCTTGAGCTAACAATTCAATATTTCTCCATTCATCAGTTCCTACTTCGTGCTTCATAGTCCTCAGCCATGTAGGCCTGGGTGTTCCAACTCTTATAGTGCCTCGTGGAGCCAAGTTGAAAATTTAGTGAACTAATCTCTTTTAGGGAGTGCGAAGAGCATGCCCAAACCATCCCCATCTACCCCTCATCATGATCTCATCTACATATGTTACTCGATCAATCTCTTTTATAGTATCACTTTTAATCCTGTCCTGTCATTTAACTCCCAATATTCTTTTTAGGGCTTTGTTCTTAAATCTACTAAATTGCAGAAAATGGTTTCATTGTCTATATATATATATATATATATATATATATATGTAAATATATATATACATATATATGTATATATAAATATATGTACATATATATATATATATATATATATATATATATATATATATATATATCTATACATATATACGTATATACAAATTATATATATATGCAAATGTATATATATATATATATATATAGATATAGATATATATATATATATATATATATATATATATATATATATATCTATATATATATATATATATATATATATATATATATATATATATAATACATATATATATATGTGTGTGTGAGTGTGTATATATATAAATATATCTATACATATATATGTATATATATAAATATATCTATACATATATATATATATATGCATATATAAATTATATATGTATATACTATATATATATATATATATATATATATATATATATATATATATATATATATATATATATATATATATATATATATAGTAGGAGGGGTTTATTATATGGCATATATGAATTATATATATTTATATATATATATATATGTATATATATATATATATATATATATATATATATATATATATATATATATATATATATATATATATCCCTTTCTAAGTGGCGATACCTTTACGCGGTGAAAGAGTTTGCGTATTGCCATGACCAGCAAAACTATAGCTCTCAGGACCACCCATACTAGGTTGGTTTGCTGTGAGCTATCAGACAAAAATCTTTAAACATCACCAATCACTGTGGTGATTAAAAGTGGCCAAACCCCAGATATGAATAAGGACATATCTGAGGCCTTTGTCTTCTAATGGGTGCTTTTGTTGTTGTTGTTGCTGTTGTTGTTATGTATAGGCTATATAAATCTATTTGTATTTGTGTTTTTGTGTATTTTCTCTTCTCATTGGGCTATTTTTCCCTGTTGCACCCTTTTGGGCTTATAAGCATCCTGCTTTTCCAGATGGTGTTGTAGCTCAGCTAATAGTAATAATAATAATAATAATAATGTATCATTTAATAACTTACAAGTCGAGTCTGTGGCCATTTCATAACAAGTTTGTTGAATTCATTATTATAATTATGATAATTATAATTAATCTAATTAAGATTTGGAGACCAAAAAACCTTTATTCTTACCAAGAATAATTACGACTTGTAAATATTCCAAGTATCTTATATAGCTAAAATATATTAAAGAAATCATTTTCTTAAATTTTTTGGGTTATAAATGCTTA
>NC_090727.1:50317955-50325455 GCF_036898095.1 Palaemon carinicauda
GAGCCCTTGGGCTCATAGCATCTTGCTTTTTCAACAAGGGTTGTAGCTTGGCTAGTAATAATAGTAATAATAATAATAGAACGTTTTCTCAGTAAACGGAATTGCAAATTCGAAATGATTCTTAAAGATGATATCCGTATTTAACGACAATTAGGAAACAATTGTTTATGTATCCTTAAACGATCTGTCACCCAAGTGAAAAGTAAAAGCTGTCAAAAGGGAATTAGTTGATTGTTATAGAAAGTGTAATTTTTATCGTGAACTGCCGTAGAGGAAGTGTCCTAATGGCATTTTTTTTTTCCTTGAACCCCTAACTTCAGCATCCTTTTTTGTCTCCCTGTTCAAAGAGGATATGCCAGAAAAACAACATACAAACAGAAGAAAAAGAATAGTGATTGGTTGAAGGTACATTTTAGAATTATTAAAAGTCTAAGCATTGTGTGCAATTCTAGACATTTTCACCCACTTTATTTACGAGAAATAAAACACCAAATTCAAATTCTCTTGTTATATATGAATTCATCAATGTTTTTTTTTTTTTTTTTTTAACCAAAAAAATGGAAGTAAGCATTTTCCGGTATTTCTATTTATGATCGATATTTTGACAATTAAACTATTAAATATTGATGCTTTGTATATGAAATCATAAATTTTTACAGTTTCCCAAAAGAGAGATCAAAGGAATGTCCATCTAGATCAGTTTGTCACTGACCTGAGCAGCTCTCCCCATCTCTGCGTTTTTCAATTTACGATAAATTACCTCGTCCCTCGTAAATACTCCTCAACATCGAAAATATTTATCCTCTCTTCTCTATTACGTCATCAGATTTCTTTGTTTTTCCATTCTTCCGCAACGAGAGAGACGAACAAATAAAGGATAGGAGTTGATAAATCCCAAAAAAGAAAATCTGTATTAGCCGCGAATGGTTGAATGTCAATTGCATTATTCAAGATATAAAGCCTGCATTTCAAAAAGGAAATATCTACAAATGTTACTTATATTTTATGCAATTAATATATCATAGAATAACAATTCTCCTTAAACTATTATCCCCAGTAATTCTAGTTGTTCTGAATTTTGGAGATTTTATAATAAAGCATTAATCTTCCCAAGTAATATATTTTACAAATAAAAAAGTTGAATAGAAATTTATAAAAACCTTGGAAATTAGAAAACAAAGATGTGAAAATCTCTCCGTGATCAAGGAACCCTTCTCTCAATAGAAGAAAAAAAATCATGCAATTGTATATAGATTGTGAATGAAGATCCCGGATGCGGAAGGAGGAAGAGGAAATCTGTCGTTCGCACTCCTCAAAAGACTACCTTTTTTTTTTCTTTTATTTTTTTTTTTTCATAGGGAATGGAGCCATTTTAGAATTTCGAAAGAATAGTGATGAAATTTCAAGTTTTGTCCACACGGAAAATTCCTGTATAATATTTAGAAAAAAGTAAATGGAAGTTGTATGTTTAAAGTTATACTTTTACCCTATAGCTGAAACAGTATATAATTTGTAGAAAGTTCCTTGAAACGACTTTAGTAATGTAACATTATGTAATAGAAATCTTTATTTTCATTAATTTTGGAATTTGAAAGTAAAGCAAAGTGGTCTGAGGCTTTGCGATTGTGTTTTTTAATTGCTATTGCATTTCACCTTTCGAGCTCTCGTAGAAGGTTAAACGCCATAAAGTCTCCTTAAGCGGTGAACTGTAGGCATCGCTGGAGGATGTTTGCAGTATTTTTAGTCTCCTAGATGCACCCACTTTTTAGCCATCTACTTTACCTCTGTTCCAACTTCCCCTCTTACTGCCCAACCTCATCGAATTTTGATTTCAAACATCAACTATGAGGGGTAATAATACAGAAACCGCGAAGTTTTCTTTTCTCTCTCTCTCTCTCTCTCTCTCTCTCTCTCTCTCTCTCTCTCTCCTCTCTCTCTCTCTCTCTCTCCTCTCTCTCTCTCTCTCTCTCTTTTTTGCACCTCTGCGTTGAATAGCCTTCTTGGCCCCAGCGCCATGTCATATGGCCCTAATCCCTAAATCAAAATACCCAAATCATTTGTTTAGTCTTTTGTTAGGGCAAAATTAGAGAGGTTCTAGAATGTCCACTTTCTGTGTATGTGTGTGTGATTTCAATCGGTCTAGCATCAGACTCGTTTAGGCTACCGGCACTAGTCTACTCTCCATGATATTGAATCTAATTACCTTTGAGCTTTATTAGTGATCTGGTCATTCAGTCGATATCAGTGATTAAACCCACAACACTTACGAATTAAGAAATAATTATTGGAAAGTGATATATGAAGCGGTAAAGTAAAATACACAAAGGGCCTCGGTTAGATTTCGCCAATCATCTCTATCTTGAGCTTTTAATTCAATACTTGTCCATTCATCGTCTCCTACTTGGCGCTTCATAGTCCTCAGCTATGTAGGCCTGGGTTGTCCAACACTTCTAGTGGCTTGTTGGAGGAGGTGATGATGAAAGTGATATACTAGAGTGAGGAAACTTGGCTTGAAACGCAAAGTAAGGTCGGCGTACTTCAGAGTCAGTAGATCTTTTTATCATGGAATATTCAGACATATTATTGAATCATTATACGATCCCTCGCCAAAACGTGACAAGTTACTACAACCATAAGTATGAGCTTCTTCGCCTGAAGTATATGACCACACTTTGTTCTTACCTGATAGATTGAATTGGCACCAATATTCCTCTGCCATTCAATTTGTATTTCTTTCACGGATAAACCCTCAATCTTACGGGTTGGGAATTAGTAGCTGCAATACTTGTATGAAATGCGTATTTACTTCATGAGTTTTATTACCCTCATGGAATATCTGAAGTTATTGCATGAAGGTAGGTAGCAATATGTATACCTACAGGGATCTGCATTCTAAACTACATAATCCTGAAGGTTTGCAAGGTATAAAACTCTTATTTTCTTTTCTCAACTTTAGAGACACAGTTGCAGTTATTAGAAGTGAATATCGTTCAATTTATTATTTTGCTGGCAAAACCTATTCCAGGGACTTTGTGATACCTATTAGCAAGAAATTAATGATACAGAATACATTGCTGAGATGATTATATATTTGTGGTAAAGATATAGGTATGTATGGATCTTATCAGGAAAATCACTATCAAGAATTATCTTCATCTCATTCTGTTCTGAATTTCCTCATAATTATATGTCAGTTAGGTATGAATACGTATGCCTTGCTAGATTGATTTTATATATATATATATATATATATATATATATATATATATATATATATATATATATATATGTATGTATGTATATATATATACATATATATATATATATATATATACATATATATATATATATAATATATATATATATATATATATATATATATATATGTGTGTGTGTATATATATATATCTATCTATCTATCTATCTATATATATATATATATATATATATATATATATATATATATATATATATACATATATATATATATATACATATATATATACATATATATATATATATATGTATGTATATATCTATCTATCTATCTATCTATCTATATATATATATATATATATATATATATATATATATATATTTCATTTCAGGTCAGTTGAGTTTTCAATGGTATTCACTTGTAATCTGTGATTTGTGAAAGGTAAGGATGATATGCTTATATATGATATTTCTTGTATGGAGTGTACGAGACGCGAGGCTTAGTATCAAATTCTAAATTTGAACATCGGTACCGTTACGATAGAGTGAACATTGGTTCCTCAAACTTTCTTTTGTTTGTAGGAAAGGGTCGTTTTTTACTTCTGTCTCTCTTTCTGTTATTCCCGATAGGAAAAACTGGTATTAGCCTTGATTTCCGCTTTGAATATGCTGACTTTGACAAGAAAGATAACAATTTCAATTTAGAATCCCATTGTGATGTAGTATCGGGGATTCAAATTTTCTATCCTCTACAAGTTAAGAATAGTTTCAAATTAGTAAATCATAATAGCTCAAGTTTATGTCTTTCATTTGAGAACCTGCGACTACTTAAAATTAAGAATTCCGATTAACAATAACCACCAACTTAGTCATTGAAAATATTTGCTTTATGACTGGTCTCCTTTTCGTTATGGGATCTGTCATGAAATGTATATTTTGATTATATCTTAAATTTTGAAGCTTTATTGTTCAGACGAAGACGTCTTAATTTATTCACTCTCTCTCTAAAGCTTACTTGCTCTTGTGTGATGGTGATTTCTTAAGAGATATCACAATTTCGTGAACAAATTTTGTTTTTCCAAGCTTGCCCTTCGAAAGCCGATTTACTCAAGATAGAATATAGTATTTTTGAGGTTGACAATATCAATAGCATATTCACGTAAATATTAAATAGAAACGTTTACGGGATATAATGCTGAGGACAGTTGTCAACTTTGCAGTGGAAAGACTAATTGTAAAAGATTTGTCATATTTCGGATTAAGAGCCTAATGCTTGTGGGATGTCCGTTGAGTAGTTCCACCACCGATTGGCCACAACGAGGCATCCTTATTTAATCACGATCAGCGAGAGAGAGAGAGAGAGAGAGAGAGAGAGAGAGAGAGAGAGAGAGAGAGAGAGAGAGAGAGAGAATATTAATTGCATTGCCAGAAGGAATGATTAATTAGCTTGTTCATCCCTACTTAGGGAAACTTTGGTCTAATTACTGAATTACTTTAGCGTGTCGAACTTACGGGAAATAATGTTTTTTTATTATAGTTGAAATATGATCTTCCTGCTTGGGTATATGGAAATCTGTAACCTTATGAATTGGTAGTAGTCTTATGCATAATGATTGTTTAAAATAAAATAAAAGTTGGTTTAAATGATCAGTTCCGACTTTACTGAAAATTGGCATTATTCGCACTTAACCCGAATAGCCGAAGAAATCCTTTATTTAATGTATAGGAAAAATAATGATAACAGTAATGAACACAATGATATGTCAGAAAGACGTACTTGCTGTGCTATGCGATCAATTTAGGTTTTGTTATCATCAGAAACAGAACGGTTTCCAACACCCACTTGCTCTTCGAAGTGATAATTACTGTAGCCAACGAAATGGGAAGCGGTGTATTCTAGCCGGGTGCCAGGACCACCCCTCAGAATTTTCTATCAATTTTTTTTTTTATTTTACTCACATTTCATGATAACCTATTTCTTGAGTTATATCAAGATTATAGCGACCACCCTCAACTCAGGGCTGTTCTCACATAGGGGGCCCCATTTCACACTACGCCCAACTCCCCCTCACATAAATCTCACATAAGTCTTATATGGGCTGTCAAAAATATTCAGACTTTCATGAAATTTTGCAGGGACTAATGCAAGATATCAAGAAACACACGTAAAGAGCAGATATTTCAATATTATAATATATATTCTGGAAGTATTTCAAAATAGACACAGACAAACCGTAAAAATCGGGTTTTAACATCTTTCTCTTTGGAAACGAAGTCCTCTCAGGAAAAAAATAACTAATATTTGATTAAATATTGCATTATAAATACTTCCTTGTTACATACGCTTTCATTTGACCCTATATTGACATTTCTTACCGCCAAAGTTAACGTTATACTAAAACAAATACCAAAACTTCTCTATCCGTTTCAAACTGATAAATCCGTATTTTCTGTAGCCACTTTACGATAAAGATGGTCCAAGAATGTAGAAAATTTGCGCAGTGAAAGTATCAGCTCGTAAGATTTCATACTGATGCGAACAGCAATAAATTCTTTTGGTTGTGGTGAAAATGGAGGAATTAAAGCCATAATATCCTGTATTCGGTTTGCCCACTTTCGATAACTTAGTTTAGGAATTGAAAAATGAACGAAGTATGTTCGGACACTTTTAATTTCTTGATATTTTATAAAAAAATTCAAGACAGGAGACTTGCATCTCTTTGACTCCTTCTTTTATGGGACTTTTTCACAAGGTTTTTATTGACAAAAGAAATTTTATTTTTCTTACGCAGTGTAGGTGCCCATTTTTGTCTCATTCTAGTAACTATTAAAGTATCGTAGATACGAACCTTTCTATTTAATGAGGAATCGAGTATATGTCCTAAACTGCTTGTTAATCTTTTGAGGACTACTAATTACACAAATACACGTAGCCTATTCCCTATATCCCGTCCATAAAGTAACTGCCTAATCCACCTGGGTAAAACGGCTTACTGTATTGCTCACTGTAGATCCTCTGGCAACCGGCCTTTGTTGGATTTATTTGTATGAATGATAATCTCATTGTGGCCATTGCAATTCTCGTGAATGAAATAGATATGAATGCAAGTCCTTTAAGGATTAATTCTAATGAGGTTTTCTGTGCAAACCTATCATCCCTTTGACTCAGGTTCATTATTCCTCTGTAGATGATTTTTTTTTTCTTTTTGAAATTCCTCTTGAAAGTCTGGCATCTTCTGTATGAAAAATCGTCGTTGGGAGGGAGGAGAGGCGGTTTTGTGTTGCAGTATGACATAAGGGTAAAATAGTTCGACCAACTGTCGGGAAAGTATAAAATTCCCTAAGTTGCTCATTGGTACAGTTAGAATCAAAAGAACGCAGACACTCGGGGGAAATCTTTCGTCAGATGTCTCTAGTGTTCCAGTGACAAAACAGGCAAGGTGTTGCTCTTCTTACTACTACTATGAAATGGGTGGGGCCCTCTCCAACCTTAGCGAATCAAAGACAGCAACGGGGTGTTTTAGCTAGTGAAAGCATTAAAATTTTACAAATCGAGTTGCCATATTTTATTCTGTTTTATCATTTGACGTTTTGAATATCCCCTGCAAATACTGAATACACACACACATATATACTGTATATATATATATATATATATATATATATATATATATATATATATATATATATATATATATATATATATATATATATGTATATATATATATATATATATATATATATATATACATATATATATATATATATATATATATATATATATATATATATATATATATATATATATATATATATATATATATATATATATGTGTGTGTGTGTATATATATATATATGTGTGTGTGTGTGTGTGTGTGTGTGTGTGTATCATGAATCCGCAAAATCATGTAGAAATTGTTGGAGTATCGCAGTTAAACAATTCCTTCCGTTAACAGCTACATTAGATTATTTCGACATAAGTCTTGTTCAAGTCACCGATGAAAGAAAAAGTACTTTCAGATATGGTTCGATGTAAAATAATAATAATAAAAAAAACACCATACATGAGTTATACCGGCCTAAATGACATTCAGAGAAAGAGAGAGAGAGAGAGAGAGAGAGAGAGAGAGAGAGAGAGAGAGAGAGAGAGAGAGAGAGATTCGGCCTGAATACATCGTTTTTAATATATTTGTTGTACTTTAGTCTGTAACTTTTTGAGTTAGTTGGTGAAAACATGACCTCTTTGGCGAAGGTAATAATAATAATAATAATAATAATAATAA
>NC_090727.1:50330455-50345455 GCF_036898095.1 Palaemon carinicauda
TCTTCATGATTATTGTTTGAAGAATTCTTCTTCCTCATGGAGAGAAAGGAGAAGTCTTCAAGATTCTTGCTTTGAAGACTTCTTTCTTCTAAGAAGAAAGGGATCAACGACAAGTGGAAACATGAAGGCAGTAATGGAAAGCAAAACAGGAATTTTGAAGACTTCTTTTTCTCCATAAGAAAGAAGTCTTCAAGATTCTTGTTTTGAAGACTTCTTCGTCCTCATGGAGAGAAAGGAGAAGTCTTCAAAATTATTGTTTTGCTTTTCATGAATGCCTTTCTGATTCCACTTGTCGTTGATCCCTTTCTTCTTAGAGGAAAGAAGTCTTCAAAAAAAGAATCTTGAAGACTTCTCCTTTCTCTCCATGAAGAAGAAGAAGTCTTCATGATTCTTGTTTAGAAGATTTCTTCTTCCTCATGGAGAGAAAGGAGAAGTCTTCAAGATTCTTGCTTTGAAGACTTCTTTCTTCTAAAAAGAAAGGGATCAACGACAAATGGAATCAGGAAGGCAGCCATGAAAAGCAAAACAAGAATTTTGAAGACTTCTTTCTCTCCATGAGGAAGAAGAAGTCTTCAAGATTCTTGTTTTGAAGACTTCTTTCTTCTAAGAAGAAAGGAATCAACGACAAGTGGAATCAGGAAGGCAGTCATGAAAAGCAAAACAGGAATCTTGAAGACTAATAACTAATTTATTTGAAAGGATTCCGACAGAAAATACAGGAGGAAGAGGGAGACAGGAAGGAGAACGAGAGAGAAAAAATAATGTATCCGAAAAGGAGAATTAGTTGTCATTTATTGATCAGTTTACGTTTGTGCTGATTTGAAATGAGTAAGTATAGATCATAATGTTGAAGATCCAAAAATAAAGATTGTGCAGAATAAGGCGGAAACTGTACAGAAGTAGAGAATATTGAAGGACCAAATCCGAAATAGTCTTAGAAATCCTCCTAACTCGTTGTTCGGCTCCAATTTGTTTTTCTTCATCAATAGGTAAGTTGAATGCTTTCCTATCAGAGCTCCAAAAGATTTTTAGTCTCTCTGTTAGGAGAAATATGGAATACCGGTGCATTTCCAAATCGGATTCAAATTGTCATTCGTCTTGAGAAGGAATGTTAGAAAAGGTAAAAAGATGGTTTTGATCGTTTTATTGATCAACCCAAATTTGCAAGATTTTATCACCGACTTGCCTCTGAGGTCATGAAAAAGAAAACAAGATTTGGGTGATGCAGAAAATGCTTTGGTGATATTTAAGAGAATGATTAAGTCTGCGACTTTGGAAGAAAACCAAAATACATCGTCTGAAAAGAATCAACAAGTGGAATCAGGAAGGCAGTTATGAAACCTAAACAAGAATATTCAAGTCTAACTATGGATTTATTTGAAAGGATTCGGACAGAAAATGCAGGAAGAAGAGGGAGACAGGAAGGAGAACGGGAGAGAAACTGGCCAAACGAATACTCTGAGGAAAGAGTTTGTTGCCCTTTATCAGGACCCCTAAAAGATTGATACGCAATCGGGACGTGAAAACAAAAGTTAGCTTACGGGAAGAGTAGGAACAGGGTACCTTCACACACGTGCACACGTGTGTATATATATATATATATATATATATATATATATATATATATATATATATATATTTATATATATATATATATATATATATATATATATATATATATATATATATATATATATATATATATATATATATATATATATGTATATCATGTGTGTGTGTTTGCTGGGTATTATTTTCTTAACTGTTACTATTTTGCTAATTTTTATGATAAATTAATTTATGGGGGAATAAAACATTAAAGGGGATTTCTTATAATTACGTTTTGATATAGCTGAACATAGCAGACATTAAGTAGGGTATTAAGAAACTAAATCTTCCTCATTCCTGTTTTTCTGCGGCTAAACTAACTAGTTTAGCATTTAAGTCCTATGGAT
The DNA here is from genome assembly GCF_036898095.1 of Palaemon carinicauda. Lineage (NCBI taxonomy): Eukaryota > Metazoa > Arthropoda > Malacostraca > Decapoda > Palaemonidae > Palaemon > Palaemon carinicauda. The sequence goes on from NC_090727.1 coordinate 50,332,411, forward strand.
TTAGGACACCCTTCATGGATGTTGATGCTTATGAAGATGTAGACCCAAATGCTATTTTTCCTTCGTTTTTTATAAAGACCACTGATTTCTTAGTTCTTAAGTTGTCTGCTATTTTTTTTCAAGTTATCAAATTATATATATATATATATATATATATATATATATATATATATATATATATATATATATATATATATATATTTATATACATACACATATATATATATATATATATATATATATATATATATATATATATATATATATATATTACATATATATATATATATATATATATATATATATATATATATATATATATATATATATATATATATATATCACAAGCAAGGCTGGTAGTACGGTACGGTACGGAATGTTTTTCCGTACTCCGTACCTGTCTAAAATACCGTACCGTAATTTCGTACCGTACTATCAATAATTTTTCCGTACCGTACTGTACGGAAAAAATACCGTACCGTAATTCCGTACCGTACAGTACGGAAAAAATACCGTACCGTAATTCCGTACCTTTACCGTACTAATATGGCTGCTGCTGCTAATGATATTTGTAGTAATATTTAATACTGTTCCTTTGTTTTTAATACAAGACCAAGAGTATTCACTTTTGGATTCATAAAACATGTTTTGCCATGAAACTATACCATATATTTAGTACATGAAATATAGTGTATGAAATATTATTCAAAATATTTCCCAGTATTATGACTCTTTGGATAATAATAATAATATTGTTGAAACCACCACTTCCTCTTTTAAGGATTTTATTATGAAAAAAATATACAATAATCTAACCATTGATAGAACTTAAAAGCATTGCCTGATGTTACCATGTAATAATATAAACTAATTTTTTTCTCAACATTCAAAATTTACGATGAAATAAAATAAAATACATTTTTTTTTCTCGACATTGATAAACTAAAGTTACGATGTAAGAAAATAAACTAAATATTTTTCTCAACATTCATAAACTAAAGTTAAGATGTAATAAAATAAACTAAATCTTTTTTCTCGACATTGATAAAATAAAGCTTGTAGCCTAGGCTATAGGAAAATACCTTCCAATAGCAACTTATTTAACCAAACATAAGAGTTCAAATTGATTATGTATTGCATCTTAGAAACATAATGGCATCTATTATATCATCCTTCATAGGGCTTTTCTAGGGGAAGACTCTTCCGAAGCATAATATAGGATTATATTTGTGATGCTTCAAAGTTTTGTTGGTATTACTTCAAGAATTAGACACAGACGTCACATGTTAATTAAGGAATCAACACATGCATAGTATATTACAAACTGAAATATAAAATACCTTAGTATTCTACAAGTGAAATCTTTTTTAGTCCAGTCAATTGCTGGTGTCCAAATATGCATTAGCAGTAATTGCGCAGTGATAGATATCCAAGCCTAAGGTAAGGTACGGTACGGAATTTGCCCATTTTTTCGTACCTGAACCGTACCGTACCGTACCTTGGTAAAATTACCGTACCGTAATTCCGTACCGTACTTATAGGCTAAATATCAACCGTACCGTACCGTACTCCGTACCGTACCGTACCATACTCCGTACCGTACCGTACCGTACGCCAGCCTTGATCACAAGCACACGTGATTTCAATCAATGTAAATATCACCCTCGAATGGCATTTAATACCGAATTCTATCTTGGGAATATATATCCACTTGGAATTCCTTTTATGGTGACAGCTTCTGACCGGGTGGAGATTCGAACCCCACCTGTTCGGCTGGAAACCATGCCTGGGAAGACTCTACCGACTTGATAGTTCAGTCGGTAGAGTCCTCCCAGGCATGGTTTCCAGCCGAACAGGTGGGGGTTCGAATCTCCACCCGGCCAGAAGCTGTTACCATAAAAGGAATTCCAAGTGGATATATATTTCCAAGATAGAATTCGGTATTAAATGCCATTCGTGGGTGATATATATATATATATATATATATATATATATATATATATATATATATATATATATATATACATATATATATATAGTATAGTCACAAAAGGAGAACTGAGTTTGTGTTTTCATTTTTCCTTTCATGGCTATAATACTTGACTATTTTATGCTCATCACGTGTTAGCTTTTGTGATTTCTACACACACACACACACACACACACACATATATATATATATATATATATATATATATATATATATATATATATATATATATATATATATATATATATATATATACATATATATATATATATATGTATATATATATATATATATATATATATATATATATATATATATATATAAAATGATAAATTTTGTACATTTAGACGTGTTTTTCATATTCATATAAGTCATATATTATAATCCCTTAATATCTGGATTCTCTCTATACCTCGGAATCAGAGAACCAAGGGGAAATCAACTCAAGAGGTAATAGCTTCTGGTTGGCCGGGGAATCGAACCCTGGTCCGAGAAACTGGTGCGAAAATTGGTATTACACACATACACACACACACATATATATATATACATATATATATATATATATATATATATATATATATATATATATATATATATATATATATATATATATATATATATATATATATATATATATATATATATATATATATATATATATAATGTATATATATATATATATATATATATTCAAATAAGCCATATATATTTTTGATACATTAATGTCTGGACTCTCTTAACGACCTCGGGATCAGAGCCCCAGACGAAATCACACAAAGACAAGAGCTTGTGGCCGTCCGGGAATCGAACCCTGGTCCGGACGGTCACAAGCTCTTGTCTTTGTTTGATTTCGCCTGGGGCTCTGATCCCGAGGTCGTTAAGAGAATCCAGAAATTAATGTATCAAAAATATATATGGCTTATTTGAATATGAAAAACACGTCTAAATGTGCAAAATTTATCATTAATTGAATACCAAGTAACAAACTACTAATTAGCTACGATGGTGAAGATGGGTTGATTTCAATTCCAAGTACAAAACATCTAAATTCGATAGGTATAAATACGGAAGAATTGTCATTGACTTTTTATCTTTCTTCGTGGCCAAGTGGTAGTCACTGTCTATACATGCTTGCCGGACCAGGGTTCGATTCCCGGACGGTCACAAGCTCTTGTCTTTGTGTGATTTCGCCTGGGGCTCTGATCCCGAGGTCGTTAAGAGAATCCAGACATTAATGTATCAAAAATATATTTGGCTTATTTTAATATGAAAAACACGTCTAAATGTGCAGAATTTAATATATATATATATATATATATATATATATATATATATATATATATATATATATATATATATATGTATATGTATATAATGTGTGTGTTTATTTTGTATTTGTAGTGGATATTTGAGACGTCAAATGATAATAAAGAATTGAAATATGACAACTCGATTTGTAACTTTTGTATGCTTTTGCTAACAAAGACAGACCTATACTGTCTTTTTGGTTCGCTAAGGTTGGAGAAGGCTCCGCCCATTTCTTAGAAGTAGTAAGAAGAGCAACACCTTGTCTGTTTTGTCATGGGAACACTAGAGACATCTGACGAAAGCTTTCCCCCGAGTGTCGGCGTTCTTTGGATTCTAACTGTACAAAATAGCTTCCTCTGCTAATTCCATCCATCCATCCATCCATCTGAGTGAAATGCTTTCTGACCTTTATTGTTTTGTACTTTCTTTACAGAATTATTTACAGGATATGCTACTTTGTCCAAAGTATGATGTATGATGCTAAGTAAACCCCCTCACTCCCTTTGATGTCCTCTCCTTCTCTTGATATTCTCTTCTTAATCATCTTCTTTCTAATTCCCTATTATAATAATCATTGTTTTGACAAAAATCACGTAATGAACAGGGGCAAATAGAATTTCGTTTACCTGAGTCACAAGAAAAGATAACGGTTGATTGTAGAAAGTAGTTTTATAAGCACTTTTGAAAAGCTTACGGTAAACAACACTGCCAACATCATATTAAAATGTCTGAAAAGCATTTCGGTGTCATCTGGCAACAGATCTAACAAGCAATTCATGATTTAGCCTCCCAAAATGCAAAATATTGCTTTTATGATACTGTATCATTTTTTAACGTTGAAAATATTCCGTTTCATGTAATGCAAATGTTTTCAGCACATTTATAGTGGGGAAAATGAAGCCATTCAAATGCAAATAGGAATTTGAAGCCATAAAGGTATCGTGCGGTGACCTGTTGTTTTATAGTACCAAAAATACAGGTTTCATATAGGCGGTATCTTTAATCAATTTCCCATGCAGTGGAATTCATGCTCAGTACTCCAAATGATACGATTAAAGTAACCATGTTAGCGAAATACATATCCTTTGACCGTCAACATCCAGTTCCATTTAATAATGTTTTATGCATTGACATTTATAATACCGCACTGATACCGATATTCATATTTTAGATATAAACCAAGGATATAAAAAAGTTGCAAAGGTATTACCATGTTATTGAGGAATATTCCGTACTTTTAAAAACTTGCTAACACTTTATCTTCCATCTCAAGTAATATATTTTTTTTCAGAAAATAAAGTGCGTATTAATCAAGGTTGTGCTGAAAATACAACTGGATTTTGAGACAAATGTTCTCGGCATATTTTCTTTTTTCACCTTACATCACCATTGAAAACGATCGGTCCTTCTGATTCTTAAAAGGTATTATGCTTCTAAGCTAGATAGTTTCCTGAACTATTAGCTGACGCTGGTACCCATTCATAGTGGGCAGGCTGTTGTCGAACTAATGAGTTGATAAAACTGAATTTAGCCCAGTCCTCAACTACTAAGCTACAGCACGCACTATACTCGATTTTTTTTAATGAGGCACATTTGCACTTACTCACAGATGTGCCCTTATGGCTCAGAAAAAGTTCCCAATCGCTGATTGGTTGGACAAAATAATTTTAACCAATCAGCGATTAGGAAACTTTTCCGAGCTAAAAGGACACCGCTGTGAGTCAGTGCAAATGGGCCTCATTAAAAAATTGCGTATAGTACTCAAAGCGAGCCGCTTTACGGATATGCTCTTGTCAAAGCCAGGCCCAATACAAAACTCAGAGATACAGCTGTAGCAGTGCCAGCATTCCATGTACATTATTCTGTTTATGTCAGGCAGACACGATTGCCAAAATGAACGAAATGAATACATTGAGAATGCAGAAGACGATGATTGAATTGTAAACATTAATGACACTTTCATGAAGTGTTGATGAACTGCACATAAATACAAGTAAAATTGCAGTTGTTGGAACCTGAAAGCAGACACTTTTATCATCAAAATAACCATTGAAAAGATAGCAAGACATATTACTTGACCTTTTATCATAATTACTTATGAAAATAGAGCATTTTACAGATATTTCAGATTTCTTAGAGGCCATTTTGGATTTTCTATTTTTTCTTTTTTCAATTTCCCCAAAGGTAACATCTCTACATCCACCAAGATATTGTTGTATATATGCTCTAAATGAATAATCAGCATTGAAAAAACTTTATCAATCAAAGTAAGTTAGGTGAAAAATTACCTGTCTGCTGCAAGGCTCGAATCTTTCCTGATAGTTTCTTATTTATTCTATTGATCTTACTTTTTTTTTTCTTATTATTATTTTGTTGCGTCCGGTTATTCTCTGTTTTCTAATATCTTCCGCAATTTTCAATTTTTCATTTCGTATTGGGTTGCTTTCCTTATTGGGTTCATTTGAGATTCTACTTTTCAAAGTGGGGTTCCAGCAGCTTAAATTGCAACAACCATAAAGATTACTATATTAATTTTCATCTACACACACACACACACACACACACATATATATATATATATATATATATATATATATATATATATATATATATATATATATATATATATATATGTGTGTGTGTGTGTGTGCGTGTGTGTGGCGTTGCGTATATACTTATATATATGTGTATGTGTGCTCATATATATATATATATATATATATATATATATATATATATATATATATGTATGTATATATATATATATATATATATACATATATATATATATATAAATATATATATATATATATATATATATGTGTGTGTATATATATATATATATATATATATATATATATATATATATATATACATACGCATATATATATATATATATATATATATATATAAATATATGTATATATATTACACATATATACATACATACGCACGCGCGTGCACGCACACATTTTATATGTATATATATATATATATATATATATATATATATATATATATATATATATATATATATATAGATAGATAGATATATATATGTGTGTACATATATATATATATATATATATATATATATATATATATATATATATATATATATATATATATATATATAATGTGTGTGTGTGTGTGTGCGCGTGTGTGTGAGCTGAGAGAGGATTTGGTAGTACTTCTAAAAGAAAGAATGTATCATATTTCCAACTTCATCCTTTTATTGAGTTCTGATAGAAAAAAAATGGTGTAATTGATTTCCTGGCGTGAAGGATCTCGTTTTCATCGTTCCTTTTTGTCATTTATTGTTTGATACTGTTCCAAAAATAGAGGAAGATTTGACAATATTTGAAAAGGAGAAACGCCTTAAGCTATTTCGAGTGGTAATGGCTTACTTGTCATGAACATAGAATAAAGTCAGGTTGTGCAGCAAGGTTGGCCGTAAGGTTTTTTTGATTTGATTTAGAGTATTGCAATGTTTTCGTGAAAATTAATAGTTTATTATGAGAGAATATGTTTCAATAAACACTGTCTAATATTGTAGGTCTGGGTTTTTATAGAAAAAGTTTATCTCTCTCTCTCTCTCTCTCTCTCTCTCTCTCTCTCTCTCTCTCTCTCTCAAACTTTGATCTCCTATAGCAAAAAATGAAAGAATTACAAAAAGCATTGTTCCTGGAAATTCTGAAAACTTGCTATAGTTACATATTAGGAGTTTTAGCAGGAAAATAAAACGAGTCTTTATCTGTCTTCTATGAGTGTCTGAAGTTATCTGATATCAGGGATTTTTTTCGATTTGTTTTAATCCTGTATTCAAACACGGCAGCAAAAGGGGACATTTCCGCACGAATAATTCTTGCAGGGATCTGTTTGCCTCATACTGACTTGAAATCATGCTTAATTGTGATAAGAAATACATTTCACCCTGACCTTCTGTATATTTTCGTTTCTATTTCATATTTTAGCGCATTTTTTACCTATGAAATCCTTTAAGAAACAGGATTTTGTAAAATGAACCTTTTTTGGTTATGTTTCCCATTCGTTTTCGTTGACTATGTTACTGATCAAAATGGCCAGATAATGCTGAAAAGTTGTTCACCTTTTTAAGAAGATTATATTATATTGAATTATAAAACTTAGGTCAGAGGCCAGGCATTGGACAGGCAAGGCCATGATCAGGTGTTACAATAGGACATAAGTGCAATTGAATTTGTGTTAACGATGTTCTTAAAGTGTTTTTCTATGCCAGTTTCAGTTCTCTTTGGAGCTGTTGTCTGTGCAATGACATCTCCAATCAAATACTTTATAAAATGTCCTAACGTTTCTCCTTTGCCAATTAAAGTCACCCAATATTATATTGGTTATGTATTGGAAAGATTACCTGACTTATGTTTATATTGAATTTTTTTTTTGATTGATGTTGTGTGCTCGAGGGAAAATAGGACAAAATAAATGATGCGACAAATCTATAAACTTTGCATAAAATGTTTGAGTCTTCTTAAATAGAGAATATTTTCCGAGCAGTAATGGCAGTGATGTCTGTATCGTCCTGGATAACCTGAAGTAAAGAGACTCGGGTTTTCCGAGAGTCCTGGGTCGGGTCAAGCCCTAAGGAACGTCTCCGTTGAGGATCCTTCCTCTTGGGTGTCTTCCGATTCAGGACTACCTCTCGGTTTGGGGTTCCGAGACAGGCAGGATAGAGAATATCCTGTCAATGACGTCCCCCGGTTATCCAGCAAAACAGCAACAGGCTTTCTTTGGTCTGGTGTTGAATTCTCCTCTTCCTTCTCTCTCTCTCTCTCTCTCTCTCTCTCTCTCTCTCTCTCTCTCTCTCTCTCTCTCTCTCTCTCTTATAATTATTTATTTTTACAATGGGCAAGCGTTGTTCGTAAGTTGCCACTTAGTAATAAACCTTATATTTCACTTAGGAGATATGTGTATGTATGAAACAACGGTGGTCAACTGCTATGAAAAATTCAATCATTGAAAAATATTGGATCGTTAAAAAAATCGTGCTAGAATATTTCAGAACAAAAAATAAATACGGTAATGTAGCCCAAATCCCTCTAAATACCGCGATTCCTGGAACTGAGTGGGAAAGAGGGCGTCAAGAGGGAAAATAATTCAAGCTTAGTCCTGTTGTCTTATAATAACAATTTATGCATTTGGGTTATGAATTCAAAGTTATCATTTAATTTTGTTTGTGTCGTTTTGTGTATAAAGCAAAAGTTAGTTGGGGTCGTGGTTTCGAAACTTGCAATAAATCATTATAAGCCAAATTTCAGGTTATCGTCAAAGCTGCCTATATACTGTAGGTCCAATCTCTCGTGGGGTTTATTCAGGGAGAAGAAATAATGATAAATAAATAAGCGAGGTAGTGTGTTATATTTGCTATTAAAACTATAATTAATTCTACCTCTATTATTTAATTTTACTTCAGGAATGGAAGTCTATAATAGGGTCAGACATATTAACCCAAAGCTGTAATGTGCAGATTCTACAATAGAAACGTATCTCGAATAATACTAATACTAATAATAATAATAATAATAATAATAATAATAATAATAATAATAATAATAATAATAATAATATGGCTCTGTAGTCTTGGCTTTATAACATACTAGGGCATGGCTATATGTCAGATGGCAACAATAAATATTTGCATCAAATCTTATAACTTAATAAAGGTGTCTATCTGGGCATAAAGTTACGATTTGTGAAATTTCTCCACAGTCTCTTCTTCATTTTATTTTTAGGCCTATAAGCTCGATAAGAATAATAAAATCAGAAGTGCAAACTTCAAGTCACATATAAGAGTAAGGCGAGGAGGGGCAAACTGAGCATTCAAACCTTCACAAGTCGGGGCTAACTAAATAATAAGTAAATCGCAAAAGACGAGACTTTCTAAAGACATTAATGAACCAGGTAATAGACAATGATTAAGACTGATAATACAAATATCATAGTTTAAGTAATAGTAGACAGCAACAATTCATTAAAACATGTGTATAATTCTTTGTAATACATAGGCCTATGTGAATAATAAAACACGCAAATTCCAGTAAAACAATTAGAATAAAAACAATTTCATCTTTTAAAAGACGTCATTATTTTCTTCGTATAATATACTTAGGCAAACTATATATATATATATATATATATATATATATATATATATATATATATATATATATATATATATATATATATATATATAGTTGTTTATCCTCCTGGGAATAATGTCAAGCAATCTATTACAAATATTTTCCTCACGCACAGACTCCAAAGATGATAAGCATTCGCTAATGATTGCGTGTCTACTATTGCAAACGGGAAACGATTATGAAAATGAACGCTTAGTTATAAAAATGAGTTAACTCTTTGTTTCCTTCTTCGGTTGTGTAGCTGTATAGTGTACATATAGGCAGTAAGACTATACTTAATTGCCACATATTATTCATCTTTCTGCCTGAAATAGTACACTCTAAACCTCGTATCTGTAGCCGCACAGTGCTGTGTAGGTCAGACCAGAACAGTAGCATTCTCGTCGACTGCAGCATTCCGACTTGCACCTACAATTAGTCTGCTACCGGCAACTCTCTGCAATGGGTGGAAGCTTTGTCCAAATTATCTTTTCTTAGTCTAGCACAAGTTTACGGGAATTTTTCCTTTCCTTGTCACCCTGAGTCTCATCCTCGCCTTGATCTAGTTTCAGCTTTCATACTAAATGGCCAGTAGAAATAAAAAACAATGTCTGCTCTCTTGTATTTGGTAAAGTGTGCTTGTATTGTAAGAAGTACATAGAGCATTGCTTACTCTTCAAAAGTTTTTGAACTTCATGAGGGCCAATCACCCACTAATGCTACACCAGGGTTGTAACTTGGCTCTCAAGAATAGTAATGAGGTGGGATTTTTGACATGTGTGGAGCTTTCTGCAATCATTGGAGGGAAGAAGTCTGTGATTGATTCTCATGACGGAAGAACTCCTTCAAGTCTTACTCTCTGCCCTGGCATGATATGAACAGCTTGGAGAACAGACGATTGTTTGCTTTGAAGAGTCAACAGATACTGATACCTGTAGTAAAAAGTCAACCCTGTTCCTTTTGATTTGTTCATAGATGGTGGATTCTTCTTTTCTTCCCCGTCTCTTAATAAACTCCTGGAAATTGACATTTCCTTTCTCAAAGTGTGCGCTAACCAGCTCTGAAAAAACTTCAGTGAGCAATGTTCTTTGCATCAAGTGAAAGCAGGTCTCAACTCTCAGCCTGGAGAAGATTGCTCACATCTTGCATGCCTTGTGAGAGCTTTTATATTTTCTCAAGGAACACTGTGCTCGTACTGTTTTGTCATGCTGGATGGTGTGTTTAGAACCCCCTTGATCCCACTTCTTGCCTCATACTGTGTACCCAAGTGGCTGACTTCAGGACCAGCTACCATCCAATATCTCAGTACTGATAGGTCTTCAGTTATGCCCATTGCACTCCCGCCTGCCTTGATGACAGTGATGGACCCAGAACAAAAAGCATCTCATTTATTGCATGGAAGAGGGAAATATAGTCACATAGTGTAGCCATTATGTTTTTGTGGTTGTTATGCATATGGTGATTTGAGCTCTTCACTCTTCTTCTTCTGGCAAGGACAACAACTGTTTCAGTCAGTCTGGAATTTACAGCCCTGGGTCTGTTACTTGCCATCTTGGTGAATAGCATTCAAGGTATCATACTATGGTAATTATCTTTATTCCGTGAATCGAAGCCGAGGATTTATCCTTTTACCACCTTGATCTCAATCATTTAGAAAAAGGTATGAGATACGACTAGGTTCGAGAATAAATATAAATGACTTACACCTAGCTTGATCGTTCATACAGTATCGTTCAAGTCCTTTGCAGTCTGTTCAGCAACCAAGACACTACATGCAAAGGGCTATAGACCTGTTAATCTTAGCTCGGCTCTCCTGCGCTGGTACAACCGGTAATATATGGTTGCTAATTGATCCAGGGCTTATTAGACAGCATCTGGGACGCTAAAATAATGACTTAGGCACACTAAATAATCACTCGGCTGATACTGAGCCTCGTACTGAACAGTGGTGCCATCCAGCGTGTCCTGATTGAGTGTTGACATTCCTCTACTGCTAGGAGGAAGTCAATGGGTAAGTACATATTTCTAAATTCGGATTCTACGCAGTAAAAAAAAAATGTATGATTTGACATCAAGAGCATTTTGATAGGGCAAGTCTTTGCGATCTTATTGCGAAATGCAATATTTCTGTAAATTCAATGGCATCCTTTTTATTAAAAAGAGCAATCCCCGACGAGTCTGTGTGCTAATTTTGGTGTCTGGTTCCGGAAATGGAAGATTGTCCGGAAAATTTTCTGATATCTTCTCCACTCTCAGTAGAGGCATCAAATAATGATTACCAAAGTATTTGAAAAAAAAGGGGATAAGTGAAAATTATCATTAATTAAACATAACTGAAATCTGTTGGTGAAAATTGATACCAAATACTTTGAAAAGATAAGTAACTGACAACAACTACAATAATAATAATAATAATAATAATAATAATAATAATAATAATAATAATAATAATAATAATAATAATACAATAATAATAATAATAATAACAATAATAATAATAATAATAGCTATAAATTCAACTGAAAGATAAAGCAAGCAAAGAAGTAAAAATTATATTAAGCAAAACTTGAAGTACTCTTAAACTGTGCATGAATATCGCTCAAAAGAAGAAAAAAACGAAAAGATATTTGTGCTTTGGCTGACTATGGCCAATCCTCAGCCTATACAATACATTCCTCCCAAGAGCTTGACTCTGACATGTTTAGTTTATTAAATTAATCCCCTAAAATGCACCATTTCACCATGCCCGCAAAGTCCTTTGCCATTACTATCAATATTACTAACATTGGGATTTAATTTCTGTGTACTGCTTGGCACAACCGGGTTCAAGTCCCATTGATTTCGATCGTGGCGTTAGATAATTGAATTTCAGGATATCAAAAATTATTTCTTGGGTAGCTGTAAGCAGTGTGGAATGACCCTCAAAGATCCTAGCATTTGGCATAATGGTCGAAATGACACAGACAACTGCTAACAATGTGAGCCTGTGCAAATCAAATTAGGCTTCCAATGGATTAGTTTAATGAACAATCCTTTTTCAGAGAGTCAAGCTTTATAACAGAAGACTAGCAGTGCCCATTTAATCCAATTTTGAAAAAGGGAAAAATCATACATCTTAGCATTTATTTTTAATGAGTCTTTGGAAAAAAAATTAAGATCCAGAGGGAGGTTTTTTTATGGTATGCTACAAAATTCTCCATCCACCGTCATGAAATACTTCTTGTTGCTAATTATTTCTGGACTGATCCACCATCCCATCTAATTCACCCTGACTACAAGTAGAAAGGCGAGAGATAAACAACAGGGCAGAAGAGAAGGAAAGAACAGAACCTCTGTAATATATATATACGTGGAAAAAAAAACAGATCAATAACACTCTCGTAAAAGTTAACAGTTACTACAGTAGATTTAGGTAGTTCAATATTCGACTGGTCTCGCACTCCCAGACACCTGTCGTCCAGAAAGAGGTGAAATGGAAATCTCTCTCAAACACCTGGACATCCACTCATCATTGTATGGCTACTCCCTTTCCCCCCTACCCGAGGGAAAGGGAGAGACCACGTGGTTCATACCACTCAGCGTGACGGGA
>NC_090727.1:50357955-50360455 GCF_036898095.1 Palaemon carinicauda
ATTCTAACTGGAGCCCTTTGCATCAGTAGACGTATTAGGGAATGATGATATTTATACACACGAAATAAGAAATATATGAAAAATATATATGAAATGTTACATGGTTAAAAATTATATAAAATAAAACTCTAAAAATAAAATATTGGTGCATTAAAATAGTTATTTTAAGTGATATTTATTGCAGTTGGGCTACGTAAACTTTCAAGTAAATCCAAAAATTCCCAGAAGACACTATATATATCACAGCCCGAAAGTGACAGAGGAGAGGGATGGGAAATATATGGGTGACTTGGAGGCGTACAATACATTACAACAAAATAATCCAGTCGATGGCAAATAAAAAGTAAACATTCACGTGAATTTATAGCTAAACTACCCCAAAGTGTATTGCAAAGTTTCTCAAAGGTGCTATAGTTTTATTATAACTTCTTGGTCTCTTCGACTGAAAATTAATTAGATTAAAACAAAAATGGCCTAAAACACGAAAAGTTGCATGCCACACTTTCCACCTTACTGGTGTGAAAATACTCAACTGGATTGGAAAAATTAAATGGACGGCAATCTTCAAAACAGCAGTATAAGCTATAAATAAATGACAATTATTCCAGCAAAAATACTCCATATATCTATAAATTTTATTAGCATAAAACCCGTTGAAGGATCCTGTCTGCCGCTCCAATATCTCCTGTGTTTGATAACCACCACATAAAAATGCAAATTACTAAGAAAATAACCAAATGATAAAATCGGAATTTACAGGTTGTTTAAGCTTCAAGGCTGAGACAAAAAATATTTAAAGGAGTCTTGAGAATAGGAAATAGATAAAATACAACTTTTGTTCATGTAATATATATATATATATATATATATATATATATATATATATATATATATATATATATATATATATATATATAGATAGATAGATAGATAGATAGATATATATATATATATATATATATATATATATAGAGAGAGAGAGAGAGAGAGAGAGAGAGAGAGAGAGAGAGAGAGAGAGAGAGAGAGAGAGAGAATATCGGGTACCATTGCGCAGGGGACAGCTCATTATATCAAAATCGGAATTGGTATTGGCAAAACTTTAATTTGTTCTTCAAACATTATTCAACAAAAGATAACCATAAAAGAAGAACATTATTCCTGTCTTAAAACATCATAAAACTTCACCTGATGGAGAAGAAAAAAATCTTTAGTAGTGACAAATATCTTTTCGATACAATTTGTACCAGTATTGACAGAGGTAATGAGCCCACCTATTTCTATTATCATACTCAAAATGGAATACCTATATTTTTCTAAACGAAAGAAGTGCAAAAAATATTATGTAGATCTAACAAGGCACAAAATGTCGAGTCACAAGACACAGTTCATTGAATTTTCGTGCAACTAAAATACGTAAAAACACAATATTGATTACTTTTGAATATCATCGCTCATTTAAAGGCTTAAAGACGCCTCATGAGTGGCAGAGGTAAGGGACAGCGGTACACGGACGGGATGCCGAATGCATTTTTGCCGAAGGACAAGAAGCAGAAGTCAGGAAGCTGAACGGACAGAATGCCGAACAGACATAATGCCGAAAGGACACAATGTCTAACAGACGTTAAGTCGAACGGACAAAATGCCGAATAATGACTATATCTCTTTTTATATACTCTATATAAATATCTCTCTTGCAAATTGATAAATGATTTCTTTCATTTATCTATTCATTCTTTCAATCACTTAATCTTTCAGCCATAAATAAAAAAGAAAATTATTATGTAAATGATAAGTATCGTTAATGGATGAAAAAATAAGAAAATACCGTATTTAAGATTGTTTTCTTCTTCCAACTTTAACTTTTAACTAATTTGATAATTACTATTTAACTACTTCTTTAAGTAACAATATGCTAGTTTACTATTCATGCTCTGTAGTTATTTATATTTATATTTTTTTCCTTTACTCGAATTTCACTATGGAATTTATTTGTTTAAAAAAGCCAGTTTAACCATGGAATTTACCAAGACAGGACGTGGTGGCCGAAAGTTACTTCATAATGGATATTCATACGTTGTCGATAAAACTGTTAAAGCAACTACTTACTGGAGATGTGAGAGACGAAAAGAGTGCAATGCAAGAATTAGAACGATTAGTGATGTCGAACATGGACAGGCTTCAGAACATTCACATCCTCCTGACGGTGCTCATAATATAATTTTAAAATCTTTGGATGTAATGAAGAATTCAGCATCAGGCATTTAAAAAGAGAATCAACATAACGCATCCAACATTCGCCAAATTACTAAAGGTTATCAGAAATGAACAAGCATGTAATGAAATTCTAATTGAACAAGCTTTTGCAGGGATTGATATAACACGACTTAACAAGAAATACGATGCCATTAACGATAGGATAAAATCCATATTTTGTTCTTATGATAAAGATGAAGGATTAACTTTTTTACGGTCTTTAGCTCACAATTTTTAAATATTCTTT
>NC_090727.1:50365455-50367955 GCF_036898095.1 Palaemon carinicauda
ATATCAAACCAAAAAAAGGTAAATTCCAGAGAAACCAATATTTTTCAAATCACTATTGATAGAAAGGCGATCAGAAATAACCTGGGTAATCTATCTAGGTGCCATGTCCTCGACGTGGGCTGTCAATTGCCTCCACCTGGTTCTGTCTCTAGCTCTTTCTATAAATTGTCCAGCTGCTACATTCTCATTTACATCTTCCAGTAAGCTGTCCAAAAACCAGGGTAATAAAACTAGAAAAATAAACACAAGTACCGTAAAAAAGAAACGATACAATACGAACTGAAAATGCTAAGCTAAAAAAGGAAAAAAAACATTGCTTACAACCTTGAAATTAAGTTCTTTAAAGGGCACCCACCCCTTGCCCCATTGGTACCAATTTCTAGATAGCTTTTGTGCATTTGTTTACGAACTCTAGCCCAAAATTAGTTCTTATTCAAATATAATTCTGTTTTATCTGTTGAAATCCTTAGTGTCTTGTTCCTTAAAAATAGCGTGACTTTATTCTTTTTTTTTTCCCTGTCGTTTCACAAATCACACTATAAAGACGTAGCGCAACAGATTATCGGTAACTAGATAATATCAGCTTAGTTAGAAATGAAGTTTGTAATTTTAACACTGAAATGGATAACGTGGAGTCAAGCTGCCAACTAATCATAAAGAGTTCATCTGTAACATGACTGGTATGGAATGAACATCTTGCCCCCCTAATCTTCTCCCACTATTCTCTCCCTCTTTCACCCCTTCTCGCTCTCACCCCTTCTCACTCTCGCCCTTCTCGCTCTCAACCCTTCTCGCTCTCACCACCCTCAGACTCTCTCTCTCTCTCTCTCTCTCTCTCTCTCTCTCTCTCCCTCTGAATGTCATTTAGGCCGGTATACCACATGTATGGTATTTTTTTATTATTATTATTTTACATCGAACCATATCTGAAAGTACTTTTTCTTTCATCGGTGACTTGAATAAGACTAATTTCGAAATGATCTAATGTAGCTGTTAACGGAAGGAATTGTTTAGCTGCGATACTCCAATGATTTCTACATGATTTTGCGGATTCATGATATATATATATATATATATATATATATATATATATATATATATATATATATATATATATATATATATGTGTGTGTGTGTGTGTGTGTGTGTGTGTGTGTGTGTGTGTATTCAGTATTTGCAGTGGATATTCGAAACGTCAAATGATAAAACAGAATGAAATATGGCAACTCGATTTGTAAAATGTTAATGCTTTCACTAGCAAAAACACCCCTTTGCTGTCTTTGATTTGCTAAGGTTGGTAAGGGCTCCGCCCATTTCATAGTAGTAGTAAGAAGAGCAACACCTTCTCTGTTTTGTCATGCGAACACTAGAAATATCTGACGAAAGATTTCCCTAGAGTATCTGAGTTCTTTTGATTCTAACTGTACAGAAATCTCTTTATTTTGGTCATGAAGTTCGTATGATTGGCCTTGATTCTAGTGCTGCCTTTAACCGTGATAATCATGAGGCCCTTGTTTTCAAACTCAAACAGGTGGGAGTGGGTGGGTCGTTTCTTAGCATAATTATTGAGTTTTTAAGTAATAAATCTCAAAGAGTTGTTGTTGATAGGCACCATAGTAAGTATAGGAAGGTGATATCTGGTGTCCATCAGGGTAGTGTACTTAGCACATTACTTTGCATACTATATACACATAACATGTGGTTTGGTTTTAAAAACAAGCTTGTTGCATATGCAGGTGATGCGAATTTTTTTTTGTCAATTCCATCACCTGAATGTAGATCGGGAATTGCTGAATCCCGTAATAGAGATCTAGGTAAAATTAGTGCATGGTGTAAATTATGGGGCACGAAGTTGAATCGTAACAAAACTCAAAGTATGATTATATGTAGATCAAGGGCAGTGGCTTCTCAAGATCCCGATCTCGGCGTTGATATTATTATCATTATCATTACTAGCTAAGCTACAACCCTAGTTCGAAAAGCCAACTGCCCAAGGGCTCCAACAGGGAAAAATAACCCTGTGAGTAAAGGAAATAAGGAAATAAATAACGAATAAAAATTAAAATTAAATGTTTAAAAAACAGTTACAACATCAAAAAAGATATTTGATTTATAAACTATAAAAGTACTTATGTAAGCCTGTTCAACATAAGATCATTTGCTGCTAGTTTGAACTTTTGAAGTTCTACTGATTCAACTACTCGATTAGGAAGATCATTCCACAACTTGGTCACAGCTGGAATAAGATTTCTAGAGTACTGTGTAGTATTGAGCCTCATGATGGGGAAGGCCTGACTATTAGAATTATCTACATACATAGTATCACGAACAGGATGGAACTGTCTAGGAAGATCTGAATGTAAAGGATGGTCAGCATTATATAAAAAGACCTTATGCAAATCTTGTGTTTTTTTAACTGTATGAATTTTAGGTGTGATTCTTGACAGCAAATTTACTTTCGAGAAACACATTAGGTCTGTGTTTTATTCAATTGCACAAA
>NC_090727.1:50372955-50412955 GCF_036898095.1 Palaemon carinicauda
CTTTTCCCGATATTTTTCAGTTTTCTGCATTTGAATAAAAGTGATCTTCTATGACCATATGAGTGGATTATAGTTTTTGTGAGGTTTCCAACTAAAAAAAACATAAGAGAACTATTAATCATCGAGCCCCTTTGGGTTAATTATAATTGACGAATTGGTTGTTACCGATATGAAGAATTTTACCTTCAATATATCTAAATCCAATTAAAATCATTATCATAATTTCCAATATTTCACATCTGTTTTCCGTTTATTTATTAAGTAAAAAGAATCGTAAGCTACTTTACAACAAGCTCTGAAGATATAGAGACTAACTATCATGAGGCTCAATACTACGCAGTATTCTAGAAGTTTTATTCCAGCTGTTACCAAGTTGTGGAATGATCTTCTTAATCGGGTAGTTAAATCAGTAGAACTTCAAAAGTTCAGAGTTGGAGCAAATGTTTTTATGTTGACCAGGCTGACATGAGTCTTTTCATAATCTATATGACAAATATGTTTTGACGCTGTTAATAGTTTATATATGATATATGTGTTTTGACGTTACTGTTTTTAGAATGATTTATTGTTAATTTATTCTCATCATTTATTTATTTCCTTATTTCCTTTCCTCACTGTGCTATTTTTCCCTGTTGGAGCCCTTGGGTTTATAGCATGTTACTTTTGCAACTAGGGTTGTAGCTTAGCTAGTAATGATAATAATAATAATAACTATATAAATGACTTATTTTCTAAGCGTTTCGATAATATGGGCTTGACATTTAACACGAACAAAATCAAACCATTGTTCCCTAGTCTTGGTTAGTGCCGTAGCCTATATACCATGGCCTTTCACTGTCTTGGGGTAGAGTTCTCATAGAGTCATATGAGAGTTCTCTTGCTACGCTCAGGCACATTAACCTATCTTAATTCTCCTCCTCTTATTTTTTTTTTTTTTTTTTTTTTTTTTTTTTTAAGCTTTTATGGAAAGATCAATTTTAATCTCGTTACTGTTCTCAAAATATTTTAGCTGTTCATTACTTCTTTTATAGTGTATTTATTTTTTTATGTACTTTCATCACTGGGGTGTTTTTCCCTGTTGGAGCCCTTGGGCTTATAGCATCCTCCTTTTCCAACTAGGGGTGTAGCTTGTCTAGTAATAATAATAATAATAATAATAATAATAATAATAATGTGATGTGTGATGCGCTAAATACCTAAGAATGTCTGATGTAGGTTCTATAGGGCCCAGGGTTCCCCTGTGTGATTGGACCAGAAAAAAAAAATCTTATCTTAAAGTAAATGAAATAATCAGATCAATAAAACACTGAAAAACTTTAAAAATTTAATTAAAATAAGGCCTGAAATATGGGTAATTTGATAAGATATTTCTATGACAAACCCTTCTTATCGTCTATGAGTCATATGTTATTTCATGACTCCAATTTCCTCAGAATATGTTTCAGAAATACCTTTAAGGTCTCAGCATTCTTTGCCACGAGGATGATGCACATTGACAAACAGTTTCACAGTTCCTTTATTCCATTTTCTATATTTTCAAGGACTGTTTTCCTGGTCCTACAAAATCGCTTTATACATCCTTAGCAGCTCTTCTAGGAGAAGGACACTCCAAAATCAAACCATAGTTCTCTAGTCTTGTGTAGTGCCATAGCCTCTGTACCATGGTCTTCCACTGTCTTGGGTTAGAGATCTCTTGATTGAGGGTACCCTCGGGCACACTGTTTTATCTAGTTTCTCTTCCTCTTGGCTTGTAAAACTTTTTATAGTTTATATAGGAAATATTTATTTCAATGTTGTTACTATTCTTAAAATATTTTACTTTTCCTTATTTCCTTTCCTCGCTGGGCTATTTTCCCTGTTGGGACCCATGGGCTTATAGCATTCTGCTTTTCCAACTAGGGTTGTAGCTTAACATTTAATAATAATAATAATAATAATAATAATAATAATAATAATAATAATAATAGATATGTAGAGTACCACACAGTGTATTCCGTGTTAACTGTTAAATCCATATTATCGAAGCACTTAAAAAACAAGAAAGTCATAATTTATTTTCTTAAAAGCCTTAATATCTCAGACTTCTGAATGTCCAGTGGGAGTCTTGCGGCTGTATATTTGAAAGCTCTAGAACCGTGTTTAGATAAGAACTCAGATTCCTCTTAACGTATATCATTTCCGGATGTACAAATGGGACAATAGTATTGCCAATGGTAATTTATCCATTTTCCCTTTAAGATTCTTTTGTTAGAACGTATTTGATAAACGATTTGCTAACGCAAAATTTGCGGAATTTTTAAACAAGATTAAATACGAATATGGCTGAAGTTTTACCAGTTTGTCAATTTTGATATTAGGCACGGAAAGCTTTTATATTCAGCTTTTTTGAAAACCTAGAAGTTTACTGTACCAGTAAGATAACCAACTCCTTTAAAGAAAGTTTTCAGTAACGGGTTAAAATTGTATTCCATGGAGTAGGCCTATATATGTTTCAATATGCGGCCCCAAGATTACACTAGCTCCCACGGACATCATATACCTACGTCTTTTGTACCGTTTATTTTTAGCGAGAATTAAACAGGAAATCAAAACAATTTAATCTCAACATTTAAAAAAATACCAATGATAAGCAGTTGACAACAATAACCAAGATTAAAAAAAAAAAGGAAAAAAAAAAATAAGCGCTTCTCACCATATTTCCCTGTTGGGGCCCTCTAGGCTTATACCATCCTGCTTTTCCAACTAATGTTATAGCTCAGCAAGTAATAATAATAATAATAATAATAATAATAATAATAATAATAATAATAATAATAATAATAATATCGTGGTAGGAGACCCTCTTTTAGGCAGGTTGAGTTAAAAGTAATGGCTGCAGCGGCAGAGTTTATTTTCTTATCCAATTTTTCTATTTTCCGGATAATTCTTTTCTCTAGAGCGCTGCAATCAGCCAGCAGACTTGAAAAATTCATCAGTCAGGTGAATGACAAAATCGGGAAGACTTTTCAAGTATATTCTCACAAAATACAAGTAAAACTTTTGGTACAAAATAGTAAAAACCACGACGCTTTTCGAGGATAAGTCCTTCCTCGTCTTCAGGTAGAGAGTGAGGTGGATGCTGCAGTCGGGTGGTATATATGCCCAGGATCAGGATTACAAGTGAAAGGGCTCGAATTTTCATTGGTTTTCATTGGTTGATCGGAGCTGGTATAGTATGGTGTCTGGTGTACGACGATCTCGGCCGGGAATATCAGTCTGTGACGTCATCGGGGGACCTGAATTTTGATTGGCTGAGGCTCGCTCTGAGCCAGCCAGGCTGCTCTCCCGCTCAGAAAAGTGTCCCACGTGGCTGAGATCATTTCCTACTTCGGCGTCAAAATTCGGGGTATTTTCGTGGTTGGTAGTGTCTTCATTAGGTCCTCCTTGATGGGGGTTTCTTGATGTATCAATACGACGGCTTGATGGTAACAAAAACATCTCTTGGGTCGTATTAAGGGTGGGTTTATCTCGCTGTATCAGTAGAGCTTCTAGGATGTGTAGACGTCGACTATCTGGGGCGCTACCAATAATCTTGGTGTTACTGACAATATCAGCTCGACAAATAGCAGCCTGGAGAGCAGCCTGGCTGGCTCAGAGCGCGCCTCAGCCAATCAAAATTTAGGTCCCCCGATGAGGTCACAGACTGGTATTCCCGGCCGAGATCGTCGTACACCAGACACCATACCATACCAGCTCCGATCAACCAATGAAAACCAATGAAAATTCGAGCCCTTCCACTTGTAATCCTGATCCTGGGTATATATACCACCTGACTGCAGCATCCACCTCACTCTCTACCTGAAGACGAGGAAGGACTTATCCTCAAAACGCACCGTAGTTTTTACTATTTTGCACCAAAAGTTTTACTTGTATTTTGTGAGAATATACTTGAAAAGTCTTCCCGATTTTGTCATTCACCTGACTGATGAATTTTTCAAGTCTGCTGGCTGATTGCAGCGCTCTAGAGAAGAGAATTATCCGGAAAATAGAAAAATTGGATAAGAAAATAAACTCTGCCGATGCAGCCATTACTTTTAACTCAATAATAATAATAATAATATCCATTAATAAATATTACCTTGGTAATGCATAGTTGTCCGAAAGTGCACAGAATACTACAACAAAAAAAAAACAAGGTTGTTTGGTATATGTAATACCCAACGCATTCCTTATTATCTTAGTTCAATTTTACTTCCCTTGAGTATATACGGACAATTAGTTCATTGTTTAAAGAACCAAACAAAGTGGGGGGCCTTTGTAATTGTTTGGAACAGATTGTTGGTAAAAATTTCAAAAGATGACCACATTTTAACAAGAACATGGCCTATCCTAACCTTACCTACCGGGGAGGGGCCCCGCCTAGACCGTGCCTAAGATTATGCCTTAAGCAAGGTACGTAGCCTACAGTATTTATGTAGAGCTTGGTCTTAACCCTATGTGTACTTACTTACTGGTTTCACTACTCCCAGGTAACACTTAATCACAACTTTCCGTAAATAGTTGAATTACCTTCACATTACTGCATCGTAATTTAGACAACAATAAAAAAGGTTTTCCCAGAAGAAACTTGATTTCGAAAGTAATAAAAAAAGTTAACGAACTACATTCCCACAAGACGTTACAGTTGGAAGAAATCGCAACCATAAAAAATCTGGTATAACTTTACTTACTTTGATGGCTGCTTTTCCGGTCCTATACAACAGGAGAACCCCACTCTCTACAGGACCTCCACAGTCGATTTACCTTGTTCGTTCAGAGTATTTATCGTTTCACATCACGTATTGTTCATTAGGTTAAATCGTCATTGTTGTAAGATTGTTTAAATAATAAAGTCTTCAGTTTCTTCTTGAAAGCCTTAATGTCTTAAAATCATTCAAATGTTTCGTGGGAGCTTATAATTTAGTCTCAGGGCCGAATATTTAAAGGTTCTAGATCTAGAGCCTAAAGTAAGCATATATCTCGGTTCCAACAGTTTGATGCCATCTGTAATTATTCTAGTGTCGACACGATTTGTTGGCTGCGCAATATGTAGCAATTCTCTCAAGTATTTTGGACGACTGGTTCTGATAACTTGGTGGGTTATTGTACATATTTTAGATTCAATTTTCGTACAATGTGTATCCCAGTTACTAAAAGAGTGCATAGCTTATGAATTCAAAACCACTTAAATACTCACCGGTTGCCACGAGAAGCCAACAACTGCAGTCAGAATGAAGAGAACGCGTGAAATGACACTAGAATTGTCCAGAACGCCTTAAACACATACCAAACACAACCACAAATTCACATCGGATCAATTGCGAGTTAGCAACGAAGCAACTCCTTTCCTACTGTATGTTAAGTTCCTCCTCTTCCGGGGGTAGGATGACGACTAAGTACTTCGGCAAACGACCTCTCTCAATGTATGTTGTTCGTGTATTTTTTTAACGTTTGATATTCTGGTAACCTAATTGCATTTTTTAATATATTTGTTTCCTGCGAAATATCTTCTTGTTGGTTTCTAAAAAGTTGTATATCTTAACTAATAAGAGAATTTTTCGTAAGTCAGTGTAATCACTTACAAATTCTATAAAATAGAGATTGTTTTATGATGCAGAATAACATGATCCTCTGAAATTCTTTTTTTTTTCTATAAGAAGTTTATCATTTGACTGAACTACTCTTGAAAACTCAGATCTAGATAAAAACTGATCAATGAGTCGTCAATTGTTTTCTATGAATCTAAAATTGGAAATGGAAAATATATTTTAGCTGTAACTCATCAACTATAGGTGCGTTGGAGTAGGATAATACATAGGAAAAAACTTATCCTAATAGCCTAAAGGTTCATCATCAATATCCCCAACTACGCCTCTTGACGCAAAGGCCTCCGGTTAGATTTCCCCAGTTGTCTCTATCTACAGGTGACAACACGTTCCCTTGGAATACTCTCTTGTTCACTGGAAATTCATTTGATAAGACTCCACTAACATTAACTTTGCACTTG
Source organism: Palaemon carinicauda (assembly GCF_036898095.1). Classification (NCBI taxonomy): domain Eukaryota; kingdom Metazoa; phylum Arthropoda; class Malacostraca; order Decapoda; family Palaemonidae; genus Palaemon; species Palaemon carinicauda. The sequence goes on from NC_090727.1 coordinate 50,378,981, forward strand.
CTATGCTCATGAACAGCCTTAATCAAATACACATATTTAAGAGGAATTCCATAATAACGCAGGACTCTCTACAAAATTGACCGGTGTACGCTATCAAAGGCATTTTTCATAGTTCACAAATGCCGTCAAAAGTGGATTTCTATACTCTAAGCATTGCTGCACAGCATATCTCAAAATGAAAATTTGGTCAGTGGAACTTCTACCTTTTCTATATCCTGCTTGTTCATCTCTCACCTTTTCAATCCTTCTCCCCAGTATCTAGAATAAGCATACTTTATATTTTCATAACAACTGACGTATGTGTTATGCCTCTGCAATAAAGTTTAGTTAAAAAAATAAAAACTATGCTCACTCATCTAGATCGGCGTCAATGACCTTAGATGTCAGGATGCCAGAAAACCTCAAATCAATCAATCACTCATCTAGAATAATAACTCATAAATTCACGAACAATTTGCAATACTGTTACACCTCCTTACTCTCTAATACATTTACAGAACAATTAATTTTTTCGTCTCTTTCAGGTGAAAGTACCAACAAAAGGGCCCAAAATCTCGACGCCAAACTCATTGGTCTTCCATTCCGCAGTGGCGTCTGCCGTCCACATCGTGAGCTACTGCTTGCCGGTACTCAACGAGTACTTTATGGCCAGGGAACTAGACTCCTCTTGCAAGCGATTTATGGTCCGAAGGAAGAGGCTGTTAGAAGTTGCATTTTATATGCCTAGATTCTTGGTGAGCAGGACTACTAAAGAGTTGGCGGTAAGTTCCCCTAGGATCTCTAGACTTAGAGTAGGTCTATACCTCATGGTGTTCATCTGGTAGACCCCTTTTCTGCTCCCAAATAACTCCAAGCTTTGGCATCAGCGAAGGAAGAGGCTGTTAGAAATTGCATTTTATATGCCCAGATTCTTGGTGAGCAGGACTACTAAGTTGGTGGTAAGTTCACCCAGGGTCTCTAGACTTAGAGTAGGTCTACACCTCACAGTGTTCAACCGGTGGACCCATTTTCTGCTCTCAAATACCTCCAAGCTCTGGCATCAATTTACCTCTTTTCTGTGCAGCCCTACATGGATGCATTCGTCTCCAGACGTCTTTCTGTTACCTACAAGAATCCATATACATTTATGTTTATATATGTGCAATATTTTTTCATGTGTTTTAGTTTTTTCAAAAGCCAACTCTATTTCATTAACTATTAGATGCTTGATAACAATTTTAATTAAAATCTAATGCGATATATAGAAGTGAAGAAAGCTCTAATTAAGATGGAGAACAGCAAAGCACTATCCAATTGAGATGTTATTATGGGTAGAATTAATATTAGAAACGTTAAGATCCAAATGGGAATAAACAATTCCAAATTAATAGGAAGAAAGCTCACAGTGGTGATTATAAAGGAATCATGCATTATTTTATGGATGGTTTCAGAATTCTTTTTTTAGATTATGAGAAAATGAAATGATAGTTTAATAAAAGGAAGGGCATAGTTGATCCAAAAGGAAGGGCATAGTTGATCCTATCTTTAAAAGAATACAGGAATAGAGGCTGGAAGGTAATTTCAGGGAATAATGTTCATTTATAAACGTAGATGCTAGAGAGTACGCGTATATTCATTAAAATACAAAGTGAAGAACTATCTAAGTGTTCAAGGAAGAAGAAAACGCCAGAAAGGCTACCTAAGTTGGTTAAACGGTGTATAAAAACAACAGTAATAACAGTACAGCGCAGGTTTGCTAGGTTTTTTAAATGAGAATAGGCCATTTTCTAATCAACCGCAGCTTTAAAAGGCCAACCCATTAGTTGAAAAGGCCTAAAAATATAGTGTTTAAGGCCCATCTTTTTTTTCATGATATTATTAATGGCCAACTAACCAATTTCAAATAGGCCATCTTTTTTTAACCTGAAAAAATGCCAACCTGGCAACCCCAGGCTGTAACAAGATTTCTTGGCCAGAAATTGTTCTGTTCAGAAAGGAAGGCTGAAGTTAGAGTTAGTTTACACGAAGGATTGGTACCTTGCTCCTTCTTGGTTGTGGATGCGTTGAGAGAACGTATCAGTCAGAGGACTAACATCAATGGAAATTAAGTATAAACTCATTATAATTTCTTTTACAGTCGCACCTAATTGCACTGAGGGACTATTACTGGTCGAGAAGTGTCCTCTGCAACAAGCACTACAAATCCATGCGCTCTTTGATTAGCCAATAAATCAATGCAATACTGAACTCGGGACTGAATTATACTCACGTGAAGCCTCTTTGCAAGTTAGTGATTCAGCTCCTATTTTGCTACGATGTTGGAGATTTTGCATCAGAATTAATCGAGGTAAGGGTTTGTTTGTTAGTGCTTTACCTCTTGTGGCTTCGGGTATTATCATCATTACAAGCTAAACTGCAACCCTAGCAGAAAAAGCAGGATGATATAAGCCCAATGGCTCCAAAAAGGTAAAATTGCTTAATGTCTTATGTCTCTTTGCCTATTCAATCTGTATCACCACTCACAGAACTTTCCTTGGTTTAGCAGGTTTCCATTTTTTTCTTCGTATTCTTTGTTAACTGCATATCGTTGCTCAAAGATGTAATCTATACGACTAGAGTGAGAATGATGATTTATCCTAACTTACGGTTTTTCACAAGAAAATCTCCTTAACTCATATACTGTTAATGTAAAACAATATTTCTTTTTCCTATCTCTGTAATTAACAATAAGTGTCTGTTTATGCTCTGTTAGTAGTAGCTTGTCCAGGGCACCAGCTACCTGTTGAGACACTACTGCTAGAGAATTATTGGCCAGGCACCACTACATTGGATCACTTTCCGGTTACGACTCCATTTTCCATACATACACCGAATACTCTGGTCTATTTTTTCCACATTCTCCTCTATCCTCACACACCTGACAATACTGAGATGACCAATCAATTCTAAGCTCAGGGGTTGACTAATGCACTGTAATTGTTCAATGGCTACTTTCCTCATGGTAAGGGGAAGAAAAGACTCTTTTCCTATGGTAAGCAGCTCTTCTAGGAGAAGGACACCCCAAAATCCAACCATAGCCTCTGTACCATGGTCTTTCACTGTCTTGGCTTAGAGTTCTCTTGCTTGCGGGAACACTCGGGCACACTATTCTTTCTTATTTCTCTTCCTCTTCTTTATCTATTTCCTTTCCTCACGAAGTTATTTTCCCCAGTTGGAGTCCTTGGGCTTATAGCATACTGCTTTTCCAACTCGGATTGTAGCTTAGCTAATAATAGTAATAATAATAATAATAATAATGATGATAATAATAATAATAATTTTAGATTATAATAATATGCTACGGTCCAACACCAGATGAAGGATCAAACAGTTATAACAACAATTGAAACAATAAAATGGATGAATAAATGAAGAATTGTAATAAGAGTGATGTTAAAATAATTTTAGATTGAAGACTGGATAAACGTATTAATTTTTAGTCCATGTTATGTTGATCATATATTGGTGACCCATCGGCATAAGCTATGCAACTACTTTTATCTGATACAATAGTCTATTACAGGGGTGGCCAACCTATGGCGCATGCGCCAACAGTGGCGCATTACACGATTACAAGTGGCGCACTATACCCCAGAGATAATAAAAGAAAAAAACATGCCGGCTTATGAAAAATAAAGAAAAATTCTAATAATAATACTGATTTCTAGAAAAGAAATACAAAAAGAATTTAAGGGGACAGTGCTATATTCTGCATTTCTTTTTTTAATTATTCAAAATACACCCTTTCTATATATTTTTTAGAGTTTGGACATATAAAACACCTTCGTCATATACAAGATTCAAATCATTTGATCAAAAATGTTTTGATTTATTAGCAAAAATCCCGATTAAAAAAAAATAGTAAATTTTTCTTCACTAATATTACTCCAATTGTATTGAAAATCATACACCATCAAAACTTCGTCATAAACCGAATAATATATATATATATATATATATATATATATATATATATATATATATATATATATAATGAGTATATGTATAACCGCAAAATATGTCCAAATCACCATAATTAGAGGATTAAAAGTTTGTGTGGCGCATATGAATTAGAAGTGAAAAATTTGGTGCATGGGAAACAAAAGGTTGGCCACCCCTGGTCTATTAGATTTAACAGAAATTGATCAATCATTGTCTTGATTCCTCTTCTTGCGTTGTTTTTCAGCTTTGTAAATAATAGTTTTTCTTGTAACCTGTATTTCAGTTAACACTAAGGATCTGTATCAGTGGATTTCTTGTCTTTACAGATTATGAAGTCACCCAAGTGCCAAGAATTAGACGAATTAGTGAAAGCTCTCGCCCCATTTCACATGGAGTTCCTCGACGCCCGATCACTAGTAATTGGTGATATCTCTCTCATCAAGACGATGCTTTCAAGTTCCCCTAATCTGAAGAAAATCTTCGTTCGTTAGGTCTTCTTTAGAAGAGAAGCTATGGCTCTGCTACCACAGATATGTGGCAGGACTCTGAAAGAAATAGGCATCAACAGAGAAGGGTCCTTCTCCAGTAAGTACGACCTTTTCGAGCTCTTTTTCAAAGGGAAATCGAGAGGGGAAGTCATGGAGGCCGCTCGCAGAAATGAGTCTCTAGAAGTCAGTTTTCCTGTACTATCTAGAGTTTACGTCAGTTGTCCATTAGATTTCGAATGTTTTCACGCTTTTATTCCACTTACCACTTGAATTACGATATGCCCTGCTGTCAGAACGAACTCAGAGACAAGTTCGATTTGGCAATGATATTAAATTTCGCATCCCTCATTGGCGCTCATCCAAAATTCGAAGTGTTTTCCAAAAAGTTTAAAAATCACGATGACAACTGTGAAATCACCCACCTGCAATTGACGAGCACTGCTATTTGGTTATTTGGAAGTAGGATAAATGTTTACCTGGAGCTATGTTCCACCCACTTCAATGGGCTAAAACTGCTGCTCTCTCCCGATGGTTCAAACCTGTCTGGGAACCCCTTGTACCTGGACAGAGCTATTCCATTCTATTCAGGGATGCCGGCAAAGCACTGCTGATGCTCTCGATCCAAGTGAGCACTACAGAAGATTTGGCAGAGGCTCTCCACTGTTTAAATTATTGCCCTGTTTTAAGGGAGTTCTCCTTGCGTTTAGACGAGGCTTGGATCGTCAACACCTGCTCTCTTCTTCGATAGGGTCTCAAAACACTGAGCGAACTGACGAAAATAGAATTCAGTGGAACGCTGGGTAAAAACTCTGACAGTGTTTCTCACATCCTTGAGAAAGTGATTCTAGCAGCCCCTAATCTCCAATACATAGTGTTTTCAGAGGACATGGCAAACGAGATCAATTGTTATTTGTCAATTATATGAAGTGTTTGGGATCTCATAAGTATTGGTCATAGCTTTCTTTAGATTCTTGTTTTGGGTTCTGTAGACATTTCTAGATCAGATTGTTTAGAAGAGGCCGGATGTCGTCAGTGCAAAAAGGTTAAATTAAAGCAAAAATAATCTTATTCAAAACCAAGGCATTACAATTTCTTCTTCCAATGGTGCGTTTTATCATCTATAGTTTAAATTTTCTTATTCAGAACTATATTTCATAATATATTTCATTGATAACTTATTTTAATTCTTCCTCCTTTTTTTAAAGACTAAATTGCATTACTATAATTTTTACTTGTATCCGGAAATATTTATAAAATAATGGCACTACACCTTTGTATATGAATAAAAAAAAGTGCTGGTTTTTTACGTTTCTGTAATAAATGTAAATATAAAATTTTAACAAACTATAAACCATTTTGTATAAATATTTAATGCAGCTGTATTCTTTTGAAATGGGAAATACATTATCAAAATAATAGTTAAAGGTTTTCTTCAGTCCTTGTCACTTAATTTTTTTTCCTAATATCAAATCATTACCGAAAGTTTGAAAATAAAAGGCAACATTGTCAGCAAACCATTCACAGATAAAGTTTAGTAAAGCAAAAGTAATATACAAGCTAGTCATTACTATTACACTTAGAGGAACTTCTGTATGCTGTAACCTTTTCAGTAATTCCCAATGTACAGTAAATCAACTGCAAGAGTGTAGTGAACTTACCCTGATTTTAATCCCATCAATTTAGAAACTTTATACATACATGGTGCAAATAAGTACAATGCCATACTTCCTTGTTATGTCAAAAAGGTTCCGTAATGATATAAAGCCCTGTCCACACGATCGAGCAGGCCCGATGGGCAAACAGTGATACCAGATCACAATATTTAGTAAGAATGAGGGTTAATGATGTCAGAAGCGGGAAAACCACAGATAGGGATCTGGCATCATACAGTGTTGCCAGATCCCTGCCTTTAGTTTTCATGCTTTTGACGGCATCAACGCTCATTTTCACCAACTATGGCTATTGTGGCCTGGTATCACTGTTTGCCCGTCGGGCATGCTGGATCGTGTGGACAGGGCTTAAGACGTGTATAAAACTATGTAATCTATAAAAATACACAGTTTTATATACGTCTTATATCATTGTGAAACCTTTTTACCTTATACAGACATATTTCCATTTGTAAAATGGACGAGTATTTCAAAACGAGTTTTACCTATACAAAGGTAAAGCAGATTTTTCTATCTAATGATTTAAAACATTACTAGTTCAGTTAGTGAATTCACAGGAAGTATATATACCAATAAAAATCTCAAGCTTAATCAACTTCCCAAAGGGGTTGGATGACTCAACATTAATATCTCTTCAATAGGTGGACTGAAGGCCATAATATGTAACATAAAAGTATATAATTATATGTTATGAATAGGAACAGTTAAAGAAACAAATAGATATTTACAAACACAGAAAATGGAACCAAACCCTCGGGTTAACTGTCAAATATTTAGCAAGAATTCCAGTCATAGAAAACGAGTATAGCATAATTATCTTGGAAGATAATTTATTTCTACATTTCAATTTGATTACTTTAATAAATTTAAAATCAGAACGAAAACTACTTTGTTGCCTCTAAGTCATGATAAATGACATCTTAGTTTTCGTTGAAGAATATGGTTGTTTTAGTGGCATTAAATCCCACTATGGCTGCCACAATTTTCAGCGCAACTTACTTATAAGAGGGTCTAGTTCTGAGAAATGGCATTTTAAACATATCGTAACTGTTAAACAATCAGTTATTTTACCTTTAAATAAAAAAAGCAAGAGCCAAAAAAATAAGCCAGATAAGATTTACAACTGGAAGTTCTGCACAGAAGATGCATAATGAGCTCTGTAAGCAGCTGACGATTTGGATCGTCCTGTGTGATGCGAATACTCTTGAGTATCTGTCGTGGTCCGGGTGAGGCATGAGCATCACTGGCTGGAGATTCAGGGACTTGCGTGATCCGGCGAGGCTGGCAGCATCACCCACGAAGCCTGGGTTCATTTGGCCTGCAATGGGATGCTCAGTTTCGTTTATTGAACAAAGATTTGGATGTTTACTGTTTCTAGAATTATTTATTTATTTATTTTCTTATTTCCTTTCCTCCCCGGGCTATTATTATTATTATTATTATTATTATTATTATTATTATTATTATTATTATTATTATTATTATTACTCGCTAAGCTACAATCCTAGTTGGGAAAGCAGGATGCTATAAGCCCAGGGGCTCCAACAGGGAAAATAGCTCAGTGAGTTAAGGAAACAAAGAAAAATAAAATATTTTAAGAAGAGCACAACATTAAAATAATTATCTCTTTATGTATAAACTATAAAACCTTTAACAAAACAAGAGGAAGAGAAATAAGATGGAATAGTGTGCCCGAGTGTACCCTCAAGCAAGAGAATTCTAACCAAAAACGGTGGAAGACCATGGTACATAGGCTATGGCACTACCTAAGATTAGAGAACAATGGTTTGATTTTGGAGTGTCCTCCTAGAAGAGCTGCTTACCATAGCTAAAGAGTCTCTTCTACCCTTAACAAGAGGAAAGTGGCCACTGAATTATTACAGTGCATTAAGAAGAAATTGTTCTTCCCTACTGGAGCCCTTGGGCTTATAGCATCTTGCTTTTCCAACTAGGGTTGTAGCTTGGATAATAATAATAATAATAATAATAATAATAATAATAATAATAATAATAATAATAATAATAATATCCGTCCAGATTTACATCAAAGATATGACAACCTGAATTATACTATTGATTGATGTGATTTGATCATTCTCATTCCTTATGCTAGAAATATGTAAAGTAATGAAAGAACTGGTCACTTGAATTACATTATGACTTGATATGGGATTATCAATCTCGGTTAACGTAAAGGGAATGATGTTAAGGTATGCCATTAAGAAATTGACACTTAAAAGACGAGGAGTTGCACAATTTGACGTATTATATCAAAAGCCATTGTAATCTAGAGTTATGTCTTATGTCTTGTAGAAAAAAGAATTGACAAATTAAACTGCACTAGAGAGTTATTGGGTCCTTTGACTAGTCAGATGGTACGGTACTAAATTGGGTTTCGCTCTGGTTACAGCTCATTTTCCATTTATCTACATATACACAGAATAGTCTAGCTCTAGCCTATTCTTCACATATTCTCCTCTTTCCCCGTACACCTGACAACACTAAGATAACCGAAAGAAATCTTCTTCATTCAAGATCACTACTGTACTGTACCTCTTCAGTTGCCACTTTCCTCTTTGTAAAGGTGGAAGAGACTCTTTAACTGTGGGTAACAAATCTTCTAGGAGGACACTCCAAAATCAAACCTATGTTCTCTAGTCTTGGTAGTGCCATAGCCTATGTACCATGGTCTTCCAGTATCTTGGGTTAGAGTTCTCTAAGATGCTTGAGGGCACACTATTCTGTTACATTATTTCCTTTCCTCACTGGGCTATTTTCTCTATTAGAGCCCTTGGGCTCATAGCATCTTGTGTTTTTCACCTAGTTTTTTAGTTTGGATAATAATAATAATAATAATAATAATAATAATAATAATAATAATAATAATAACGGAACGGTTCAAGTATTCAAAGACTTAATGTTATAGGAAAACAGCAAAATTAAGATACTAACCTTTGTAAACGGGTTCCGGTTCCGGGTGCAATTTCACGTGCCTCGTAGCCAGCACGAAGGAGAGAGAGGCGAGCACGGTAGCATCTAGCACGCCGATGACAGCCAAGATGTACGACCACCGCATTTCGCATTTGCCCAAATTATACGGTCGGGCAGCCGGCCAACAGATCTCCCGGACTTGATCGGCCGACCATCCAGCAGGGAAGAAAACAACGCCAACAACAAGCAACAAAGCTGAAAATAATAATAATAATAATAATAATAATAATAATAATAATAATAATAATAATAATAGAAGTAGCAATAATGATAATAATAATAATAATAACAACAACAACAACAACAACAACAACAATAATAATAATAATTATCACCATCATCATCATCATAATAATAATAATAATAATGATAATAATAATAATAATAATATTAATAATAATAATATAAAAAGGAACCATTAAATAATCATTTAAGACAATATTATAGAATAACTAAACTGCACCATTACAATTCTGTAAATATCTTACAAGTATTTCATAACTACAACACTGATATAATTATAATGATGATAACATCGTTAATAATGATAATAGAATTAGTATTTAAAATCACATCAGAAATAATCAAATTACCTTCTTATAATAAAAAATTTAAAATGGTTTGTTAATTGCTAATGCAGACAAAAAACTGCACAGCCTGACTCAACTGAATAACTATAATTTCTTAGTTTCCATTTCAATATAGGAATATGAAAATGTGAAATGGCTCAACTAACTTATGCTATTACTTACGCTGAACCATTTATACCCCTTTGAATCTTATTTTTGGTATTTTTAGTGGAATAAGGTTCGTAAAAGGTTCCTCCTACGCATATTTACGCAAAGGGCCTCAGTTAGATTTCGCCAGTCGTTTCTATCTTTAACTCTTAAATCAATACTTCTCCATTCATCATCTCCTACTTCACGTTTCATGGTCCCCAGTCATGTAGGCCTGAGTCTTCCAAATCTTCTAGTGCCTTGTGAAGCCCTAGTTGAAAGTTTGGTGAACTAATCTCTCTTGGGGAGTGCGAAGAGCATGACTAAACCATCTTCAAAGTTATATTTTTAATAAGGGTTCACTAAACCTTTTGTCATAGAGAGCAAAAATGAATAGTTCTATTTTCCAGAATAACTAGAATTTCATTTTTATTTTTTAGTCAAGAGTATCAAGCAATGCTTTAGCAAAGAGAATACAACTGAAGTGGTTGTTCAGTGGCTACTTGGTCAGAGTAAAGGAGACTTTTTAGCTATTGTAAGCAGCTCTTCTAGGAGAAGGACACTCCAAAATCAAACCATTGTTCTCTAGTCTTGGGTAGTACCATGGCCTTTGTAAGCCTACCATGGTCTTCCACTGACTTGGGTAGAGTTCCTTTGCTTGAGGGCACGCTCGGGAATACCATTTCATCTTATTTATCTTTCTCTTATTTTTTTTTGGGGGGGGATGGAGGTGGGGAGAAGTTTATATGCTTTGAATATGAAAGATCTAATTTAATGTTGTTACTGTTCTTAAAATATCTTATATCAATTGTTAATTACTTCTCTTGTTTATTTATTTCCTTGTTTCCTTTCCTTACTGGGCTATCTTATCCTGTTTGAGCCCTTATGATTATAGCATCTTGCTTTTCTAACTAGGGTTGTAGCTTAACTTGTAATAATAATAATAATAATAATAATAATAATAATAATAATAATAATAATAGTAAGAGCAAATTGGAGATTAATAAAAAAAATAAACACGATTTATTAAAAGGGGGTTGAGATAAATATCAAAATATTCATAGTTTCTCTTGCTTTCGTGACTAGAATATAATTCTATTTCTTAAAGTTGCCTCACCAGAAAAAAAAAAAAAAAAAAAACTTGGGACAAACTCGGTTGAAAAATACTTACGGTAAATCTCTTCGTCCTTGCATGTATAATAGTGCTATTTTCTCTTAAATCTGTCTTACCTGCGAGAAGCTGCATACATCCAGTGATGTGGAAGACAACAGACGAGCTGAAGAAGAAGAAAAAGAGCAGCATGCAGCAGATACGGAGCAGCGTCACCACGACGGACAGCCCCACGAGGATGGTGGCGACCCAAGAGGCCGTGCTGAGCATGGCCTCGAAATCGCACAGGGATCCCTCACATTCCTCTTGGCTAACTGGCCCTTTGCACCATTTCCACAGGCCGAAGCTTCCTGTAACAATTCAAAGGATGAGTCTATGCTGTGAAAAGGCTTACAGAATTTATTAACAAAAGCATTCCGTGAATGATATTGATATTTTACTTTGGCTAAGGTATTGGACAGCCGAATCTCTCTCTCTCTCTCTCTCTCTCTCTCTCTCTCTCTCTCTCTCTCTCTCTCTCTCTCTCTCTCTCTCTCTCTCTTTTAGATATTATAATATTTTCAAATGAACCACTTCGCTATTACCTCCGAATAAAAGCAAGATCATCATCCTAGAACCCTAGATCGAGGTATTCATGATCTATCTTATGATTTGAAAATATTTCAGTATACTAAAACTCTATTTCGCCGGTAAGATACCTAAAGGTCTTGAATTAATTGTATTCATATATATATATATATGTATATATATATATATATATATATATATATATATATATATATATATATATATATATATACATACATACATATATATATATATATATATATATATATATATATATATATGTGTGTGTGTGTGTATATATATATATATACATATGTGTGTGTGTATATATATAAATATATATATATACAGTATATATATATATATATATATATATATATATATATATATATATATATATATATATATATATATATGTATGCATATATATGCACACACACACACATATATATATATATATATATATATATATATATATATATGTATATATATATATATATATATATATATATATATATACATACTGTACATATATATATTGTATATATGGACCATTGATCCATCAAATAACATCACTCAATCAACCTGCGAACTTTTGTACCTTGGTATGAAACCGAACTCATCCATTTTCTTTTATCTGGGCTTAAAAAGGGGAATGAAAGTATAAAGTGATCCGATCCAAAAAGAAGGTTAACTATGAAATTTGGGATTTTGGTAGCCTTTAGGAAACATCTCTGCCTGACAATCTGTTGGACGGAAGTTCGAACCCCTCTCAAGCTCGATAGCTTTCAGAAGTGTTTGCAACCTCACTATCCTTGTAAGTTTAAGATGGTTACATTGGCCCTGAGTGAATAGCCAGTAGGCCTACTGCGCAATAAATATGTAATCTGCATTGTAATTGGATAATAAAATTTCATCAATATGAATTTAATTATTTCGCTTTTCATCCTCAATTTCATGGGTACGCAGGAGTCTATGAAAATGCCCAAGGGGAACTCCTGCTCTAGGTATTTGTCCTGTCCCTTGCCTCTGTCATTCATGAGGGACCTTTAGTCTTACGTGTAACCGAAAGTTGATTGTATTCGCATTGTCATGAATTGGGGTTATTGTCCTCTTAGATAAGACTTCCCGTCGTCCAGTCCTGTGCCAGTCTCTCACCACAGGCCCTGCACAAATATAGGTTCCAGACAGTTAAAAGTGTCAGGTATTCACGTCTAGACCCTTCCTTAATTCAATGTCCCTTTACAAGGTATAGTATAGTTTCCGTATAAAGAAAGTTAGACTATACAGATGAATGCAGGAATTGACGACCATTACGATACAAAATTAGAGCGATGCCACAATGGTTTACGTGTCCCTTTATTCTAATGGTCTTGTTCTTTCCCAAACCACTGAAGCTCAACCTGGCGTGGAATCAGAGCGTGAAGCATTCAGTAGAAGGCCACCGTGTGAACGAAAAGTAAAAGTAAAGAACATTGCTTTGAGGGGGCCGATTTAGTATGTGGCCTACCTTTTTTATTCTGGTTTTGTATGTGGCCTACCTGGCTTGTTAGGTTAGGTTAGTTTAGGCCACATACTAAAACAGATAGAATTTCGTAGGCCATGTTTGAAAGGTAGGCCACATACTAAACCGGTGTAAAGGTTTCAAGTTATCCCCAGTTTCAAGCTACCCCCCGGTAACTTGAAACTGGTTTCAGATTACCCGGGAGGTAGTTTGAAACCGGATTAATCCTCCTAGGTTTCAAGCTACCCCCTCTGTTTTCAAATTACCCCCTCATCGGAATAGAAAAAAAATTTATATGACAGTGCACATATGCATCATGCATTTATTGCTGACTTCACAGTTGTAGAATGAAAGAGTTTATTTTCGTATTTAAGACAAAATATTGTAAAGGCCTATTAGTTAAATATATTATGAGTTAGAAGCCACAGACTCTGTCATTCAAGTTTTTGTGATAACGGCTAGGTAAAGAATTATTGTGGTGCTCGTGTGATTGTCGAGAATTGTTTTCTTTTATCATCTCAGCTTGATTCAATTCATGTGCTTCAGATGTAAGAGCTTTACACGGCAATGTGAGAGGAGAAATTGACAAAAAAAAAATCCACAACCTGTGTACTTTGTCTCTATACTCTTCCAAAGAAGATTGATATGAACCCAAAGACAAAAACACACCTTGCTATAATTCCGATATTGTTTCGAAAATAGAGAAAATGATTCCAATTGATATTATAATGAATACCATTACTTTAAATGTTGAACTTTAATTATATAAAAACTCAACTTCTAATTGTTATACTTTAGTAACATTATTCAGTCGTACTATAAAGAAACGTGACACCAAATTGCCACTTTTCTGATATAGTTTCTCAGGTCAGTGATGGACATACATTAATCGGCTTTCTTCAGAAAGTATCCCTTGCGGGCAGGTACTGGCAGGAACCACTTGCGACGAAAGTAGTTTGCTACTTGAGTTCCACACCCAGATGTAGGAGAGAGAGAGAGAGAGAGAGAGAGAGAGAGAGAGAGAGAGAGAGAGAGAGAGAGAGACGCTACAACAGAGATACCTCAAAGATTGTAACCAGTCATGGGAGACTACGAGACATACAAAAGCGTCATAAATTTTTTGTCAGCCGGAATGGAAGGTCACCCATCCCCATACAGAGCAACAGTAGGCTACTTACTTGTCAAGCATGAGAGAGTGTTTATAATGTTTCGAAATATTTTGCTTCATAAAAACAGAAAGGAGATCCTGTTACGGATGTTTCTAAAGTATTTTTTTTTTTCGCATAGCAGAAGCAACCAATTTAAACAAAACTACTATCACAGTCAAATTAACAGCAACGAAATTTTGAACAATGGTTCCGTAAGCAGTTGCTACCGAATATATTCCCATCTTCTATATTATTATTATTATTATTATTATTATTATTATTATTATTATTATTATTAAATGCTAAGATACAACCATAGTTGGAAAAGCAGGATGCTATAAGCCCAGGGGCCCCAACAGGGAAAATAGCTCAGTGAGGAAAGGAAACAAGGAAAAATAAAATATTTTAAGAATAGTAACAACTTTTAAATAAATATTTCCTATATAAACAATAAAAACTAAACAAAACAAGAGAAAGAGAAACTAGATACAACAGTGTGCCTGAGTGTACCCTCAAGCAAGAGAGCTCTAACCCAAGACAGTGGAAGGCCATGGTACAGAGGCTATAGCACTACCCAAGACTAGAGAACAATGGTTTGATTTTGGAGTGTCCTTCTCCTAGAAGAGCTGCTTACCATAGCTAAAGAGTCTCTTCTACCCTTACCAAGAGGAAAGTAGCCACTGAACAATTACATTGCCGTAGTTAACCCCTTGGGTGAAGAAGAATTGTTTAGTAATCTCAGTGTTGTCAGGTGTATGAGGACAGAGGAGAATCTGTAAAGAATAGGCCAGACTATTCGGTGTCTGTGTAGGCAAAGGGAAAGAACCGTAACCAGAGAGAAGGATCCAATATGGTACTGTCTGGCAAGTCAAAGGACCCCCTAACTCTCGAGTGGTAGTATCTCAACGGGCGGCTGGTGCCCTGGCCAACCTACTACTTGTAATGGTAGCGCATCTTATCATAGATCGAAATTATATAAATCTGCAACAGCATCAAACAACAGAGGAAAAATAGAATAATGGCTCATCAAAAAAGCGTATCACCAAGAGACAATATGTTAAAATGGTCGAGGAATATTCCCTGAATATTGATAACGCTTACGTGATTGCTAAAATTGCAGTTGAAAATTGTCACAAAGTTATTCGTCTTCCTCGATACTTTTGCTAATATAATCCAGTGCAACATATTTGGGCACAATTGAAGACCTATGAATAAAAAAAGAAAAAAGAAAAATGTTAGATTTAAGGGTAAGCCTACTTTTGAAATAAGCACTGCATTCGGTGACAAAAGAATATTAAGCGAATACCGTAAAACACGCCGAAAAAAATACAGCAGGACGATGCAAAGCAAAATGTGGTAATCGATAAATATATTTATTCTTTAGTACGAAGTCTTGAGTCCTCTGATTAGGAATCTTCTTTAAAACTGTTACATTTTCATATGGTATATGTCGAAAGATTAATTTCAAAATAAAAGTTAGATGTATGAAATTGTATGCTTTCCCCAATATTATTATTATTATTATTATTATTATTATTATTATTATTATTATTATTATTATTATTATTATGATTATTATGATGATTATTATTATTATTATTATTATTATTATTATTATTAGCCAAGCTTCAACCCTACTGGGAAGGGAAACAAATAAGGAAAAAGAAATAATGGAAGGATATATGGATAAATTACAAAAATAACAAGAAGGCAAATGGGTATTGTATCATTAGAAAAAATGTTGATAACAAACTGATAACAAGAAAATATAGCGAGCATGTTGACCTGCCAACAAAAATAATAAAATAACTATTGTAAGAGACAATATGACAAAAGAAAAAAAAGTTACATTTCGGCTGTGGTCTTCAGCGAAGATAATTTATTTAATAGGTGATCGATTCCCCAGAGGAGATTAGTACAAGAATTTAGTGAGGTGAGAATGTGTACTACGAAATCGAAAATATGGTACCGTGTATTTTTGTCTTTAGATATACCCCGACCTTCGTAAATCTAACAGAGTATATTCTTCTAAGATTGGCCTTTTCGTTTTCCGAAGCCTCTTTTGGGTACTTCGCGTTCACTACGTAGTCAATGATATCGAGGTTGTCCGATTTCCGTTCAGCAGCCATTTTGACGACTTTTGGACAAGTGTTGCTGTGATCGGGTTAACTTGGATTTATATACACCCCAACACAAAAGAGACCAGTGGCTTACTACCAAATACAAGATAACCAGATAGGGAAAAAAAAAAAAAGGGGGGGGGTTTAATTTGCGGTCCGAGGACGAGAAAATGAAATTATCATTGTAAAAACAAAGGGGGTTTAATTTGCTGGCCGAGGACGAGAAAATGAAATTATCATTGTAAAAACAAAGGGGGTTTAATTTGCTGGCCGAGGACGAGAAAATGAAATTGTCATTGTAACTATCGTCCTCTTTGTGGTCATCCCGATGAATTAAGGAAAGCTCGACTTATGTGCATAGTATTATACCAAGGTTTATCTATAGACCTTTTATTATACAACATGCAAATTTACACACGGAATGTGTCTTGAGTTCGTTTTGGAAAAAAATAACACATAAATGATGGCCTTATCGAGAGTTCTTTTATCATTGGATTAATATAATAATAGCAAAGAAGAACTAAATAAGAAATGGATAAAGACATAACATCAATAAATCATACCAGTAGATGAAACTGTGCATGTATATATATGTAACCTAATAATTTTGTGTTGGGCCTGATTAAAAGCAATTGATTGATATTTGTAAATAATGAGATACTGCGCAAAATAGAGGGGGGTAGCTTGAAACCAGGGGGGTAGCTTAAAACCAGTTTCAAATTACCCCGGGGGTAGTTTGAAACCGGTTTCAAGTTACCCCCCCCCCCCCGGTAGCCTGAAACCGGTTTCAAACTACCGGGGGGTAAGATTTGGAGGGGGTAGTTTGAAACCGCTACACCGGCACCGCTTTGAGTGTATAGGATGCATGCTCTCCTTAAGGAGTAAATTATAATACATGTTATGCAGAATTCTACAAACCTGCTCACCCTCCCTTTAGCAATCCACTCTACATGATAATTTTCCTACTTTGGACTTATTTTGTTAGTTCCGAAAAAAGGTATAAAAACTGGGTATTGCTTCTTAAAAAGTGTTAGATCAGTTGTCATGATTCCCAGTGAAGAACGTCATTTTTTAATATTCGTGACTGTGAACGCAAAATATCTAGTTCGCTCCCCTGCTATTAGTTAATTTTCCAAATAACATTAATTGGAAAGACTATGAATATACAACAAGTTGACATTACGATAAGCAAGATAAAATAATATAAAAGTGGAAACTAACAACAGTAGGCCTACCTAAAGACTAAGCCTAAGGCACTCATATCTACTTTTCCTTTTATTGTAATGTGAAATTAAAGATTAAAGAGCATAGTCCCTAAAAAGTATATGGCAATTGAAGTACATAGACAAAACGTAAAGGTTGTTCATGGATTTTGATATATGCGATTGTATAATAGACTAGTAAATGTGTTAGGATTCCGCTTCATAAGGGTTTTAGTAAAAAATGCAAATAATCAACACTTACATACAGGACTGCCAGCTTGGCCTTTATTCGGGCCAAAAAACCTCAAGTTTGGTCCTTTTTTTAATTGTTTTGCCTTTAGTAATATGAAAAAGGCGGGTCTTAAATACTATATATTTGGCCTTTTTCTACTAATGGGTTGGCCTTTTAAAGCTGTAGTTTATAAGAAGTTGGCCTTTTCTCATTTAGAAAACCTGGCAACCTGCTTACTACCTTCCATCTCTTGAACAATTTTGACAAAACGAGCAGATGTGGGATGTGGACTTCACATTATAAAAGGTGATATCTACAAGTACCGTACATTGTGGTTAACAGCCATAACTACACGAATCAAACACAACTGAGGGAACATTCACCATAATTTCCTCACTGTGATATCTGTGCTTGCTTTTACACCACCAGTTCTTTCCCTGTGTAGTTCAAATTTCACTGGGAGCTGAACACACTTAGTGGCGTGAAAATGTGAATGCTAACTCTACCAAAACTTTTACCACCATTAGTTACAGAAGTATTCTATTTTTGCAATATTTTCATAGACCGAAATAATGAGTCGCCATGATATAAATGTTGAAAATATGTGCCATGACTCATCAAGCTACCATGACCGGATGGATGTCCAGAGTATTTTGTGAGGAGGCCTAGTGATGTAAAGTCTTCTATGAAGAAATGGATTATTATTATTATTATTATTATTATTATTATTATTATTATTATTATTACAAGCTTTGCTATAACCCTAACTGGGAAAGCAATATTCTAGAAGCCCAAGGGCTCCAACAGGAAAACAAATTAGCCCAGTGAGGAAACGAAAATAAGGAAATAAATAAAATACAAGAGAAGTGATAAACAATCAAAATAAAATGTTCGATGAACAGTAACAACATTAAATTAGATCATTCATATATAATCTATAAAAACGTAAATAAGAGTAATATCTATAAATATATATATATATATATATATATATATATATATATATATATATATATATATATATATATATTTAAGATGTTTTAATGTTGTTACTTTGCTTAAAATATTCTATTTTAATTGTTCATTACTTTACATATAGTTTATTTATTTCCTTATTTCATTTCCTCACCGGGCTCTTTTTCACCGTGGGGCCCTTGGACTTAAAGCATCCTGCTTTTCCAACTAAGATTGTCGCTTAGCTAATAATAATAATAATAATAATAATAATAATAATAATAATAATAATCTACTGCAACTAGGAAAAATCTTGAAGTAAAACTTCTAAGAAGGACAACAAGCATTAAAAGAGGAAACAGTGGCGGAGATCAAATAGGATACGAAGGAAGTACAGCTAGAAGCGTGATGAACGATGCGAGGACCTATAGGTAATGCCTACAGCAAGGTATATAGAATAAGGGAGAGAGGTACAGTCACTTTAGTCGCGGGAGTAGTTGTGGGGTATTTCCCAAATTCCGTGACGCTCCTGGAGGTCAGGGTGGGAGCGGTCAGGGGAACAACTGAACTTAAGTACCTTGGGTCGAAGGGATTAGGCCTGTCTGTAAGTGTGTGTGATGTCCTTCTCACTCTGTTATCTTGTATACCTTTGGTGTTCTTTTGAATTCATATAGGTCACTGTAATGCACATACAAAATCGTGGATTGGTAATTTTGGATCTCTAATATATAATAAAAACCATAAATTAATATGCTTGATAGGACTTGAAAAATATTCAATTAACATTTGACCTGGTATTTATTTACAAAGACTTATTTACAATTTTACAATACATTATTTGATAAACTAACATAAATATACATAGATAACACATAATAGTATCTGGCTTCATAATAGAAATGAGAAATATATAATAAAAGTAAAAAAAATTAAATCTATGGCATTATTTAGTTAATTTATGAATCTTTTCTTTTTTTGCCTACTTGATATAATTTGGGCATTCAGAACTCTCATCCTAAAAAACATCCGACATCTAACAAAAAACATTATTACTTTAAAAGGCAAGGATACACAATTTTCAATATGGCGTGCCAAGTCGTATAATACTCCAATGCCTGGTATTTTCTCCATTGTATGTTTTAAACATATATTCCATTACCTTTAATTTTTCAAAAGCCTCAGCACTTGGTTCCGTTAATTTATCATCATGTCTCTCTACTGCACTAATCCAGGTACCTTTCACTTTTTTAAGCTTACATCCTAAGAACTGATAATCTGGAAATTTAGATGCCACGTAACCTCCAACATATCGAAGACCCTCTTCGTCTGCAACATTCTCTAAAGTTCTTTCATAAAATTCATTTTCAAAGTTTTCTGAATCTTCTTGTGGCATCTTCTCATCTTCAGTAGAGGCAAACACCATTGCAGAAATCATAAGCTCTCTTTCAAGATCAGTTTCATTTGAATCATTATTTTCACAACTTTTCTCTTGACTGAACATTCCTTCCGACATATTTGAAGAATGGCACTCCTTCATCGAGTTACAATTTTTTCCAGTTATAGAGTTTCCTTTGCCAAGTAAATATGACCTTATTCTGTGTTTGACTTCAACTGGCGTAGGATGATCATAAGTTGCACCCATTTGTCTAAGACAGCCAAACATGTTTTCCAGTCCATCTTGGTTAAGTCTGGAAGTAATTATGTATGATACATCATATTTACTTTTCAACATAACATGCAACCTTGGCAAGGATTTACATGACACAATAAGTCCCTTTTGGAACTGACAAATCTTATTACTTTTCAAAACTCGCATATTTTCAGCTGTACACTTCATATTGTCAAGGATTTTATTCTGTTCCGACAGTTGCATCCCATAGGCATGTCTAGATCTTTTTCTGTCATAAGGTACCCTTGAATTGAACAAATCAAACCAGGAGTCGGCAAGCTTTATAAAGTCCCTTGTACTTTCCCAGTACATGCTCTTCAAAAGTCCCTGACTTCCATAAAAATCTAAAGCTTTAGATGTTGTTTCCGAAAGAAGCTGCACTGCTTTCCTCACATTCATACGTTGTGTACCTGTTACATTTATGTGTTTCGCTGTTAAACGATATGTGGGTTTCAAATCACTTTTACTTCGGTTGACAATTTCCCTAACACATCCACTTAGAACAGAATTTCTATTTTGTAATTCAAAACCTGAATCAAGAAAATTGTTTCTCACTAACTTGATTAAATGAGGAGCATCGGCGAAGACATGAATTTCTCTTTCTGGTACAGAGGTGTTCTCAAATGAAGGATTTTCTGTTCCTATATTGAGACTGTTCCATAAACTAATATTAATAGGACCCATGTCACACACCATAGCCACAACAGGAAAACCGACAGACTCCACTTTTGTAATTACATCAAATAACAGTTCCTTGGTAACCTTGGTATCAAAAATATAATATATTAGTTGTTTCCAAGATTCTGTTATTCCTCTAATCATAATGCACTGTACACGAGATTTAGAATCATAAAGTGTCTTTGATCCTTGGTCATAACACCAGATTTCAGAAACACTACACTCGTCAAATGAAATTACATATAAACGACTATATTCTTTCATTTCCTTCCCCTTTTCATTTAGTATTTCAAAAACTGTGTGCAAGATTCCCGGTTCAACAAAGATTTTTGATGCCCAACGCCTTAGGGTACTTTCTGAGGGAAGAGGAATCTTGCACTGATCACGTAAGTACCAATAACCTTAAGGACTGAAGTTTTTCAATGTTATTGCACGACTAATGTCACCATCTGCCCAACGTTTCACATTTCTTCCACTCATAATGTTTTGCACTTGTGAAGGAGAAAACATTTTTTCTAAAAACGCTCTGCAACATGATGCTTCATTTCTCATAATCTGTAAATCCTCTAACAAACGTAACCTTTCTTTATCCCACTGCTCTTTCTTTGTAAGGAGATCATTTCTTTCTTGAGTAATGTTGTTCAATTGACTCTGCAACTCTCCTAGTGTTGCTGTATGAACCCTTTCTTCACTTTGACGATAGTCTTCTCCACAGGAAACATTGTTGTAATCATGAAGCTCATTTTCACAACCTGATAACATTTCTGCAATTAAGCGTTTCCGATTTTTCTCTTTTATCCTTTTCATTAGAGATGTACCAGATAGACTATCATCTGAAATGTAAAAAGAAAAACATTTTAATATCTCTCTTTCTCTTACACACACACACACACACACACACACACACACACACATATATATATATATATATATATATATATATATATATATATATGCATCAGTTGTCATAAGACTTTGTATTAAATATGATCGTGACTGAGGTATGGAATATGCCAAGTTTTCCCTTTATAGTCTCTTTCTATTTACTATATATGTACACACAAACCCCCATATATAAACACAGATAACAGCTGTTATGAGTGTAAATAGTGTGACTAATTAAAAAAGAAAAAAAAGTAAAGAAGTTTTTCAAGTAATACTGAAAAATTGAAAAAGAAAGATTACCAACCTTGTGAATGAGGCATGTGAAGTGTTGGGATTGCTTTGCTCTTCAGACGTCTGTATTTCATTGCTGGGGCTCGTGATCCAAGAAGTTCCTGTTGCAGGTCTCTCTTATATGCATTTTCTTCAAAATGTTTACTGCATATGTGATGAGTAGTAGGGTTAAAGTTGTCCTTTCTCTTATAACGATAAACCCATTTCCTTCTTGTTTCCTCATCACGAGGGAATCGGAAAAAGGATACCTCCTTTTTTTCTACTATTTGAATAACAACCAAATACGGCGCAGTTGTTTGGCATTATTTAAATAATAATCTAGATTATATAAATAATCAAAACTATGGTTTCATTCGAAGAATGTAAAACTAAATCACTGCAAAGATGTCTGAAGTAACCTGTGATCGACATTTGAATGAAACGGTAGCTGGATGACTTCTCGCCCTGATATGACCTCCAGGCGACGCGGTTCTTGGGGGGGATAAGTCGCAACTCCCCACAAATGACTCTACCTGGTCACTCTATATACCTCCAAGCTATATACCTTGGCCTACAGTAGACTCCGTAAGGTATACTGATGGCACTATCCCCTTACATGTTATTATTACTAGCTAAGCCATAACCCTGGTTGCAAAAGCAGGATGCCATAAGCCCAAAAACGCAAAAAGAGAAAAACAGGCTAGGGAGAAAAGGAAATAAAATAATGAAATAAACTTTATGAGAAGTAATGAATAAAAATATACATTATCTTAAGATTAGAAACAACGTTAAAATTGATTGGTCATATGTAAACATGAAAACATTGCACTGCAAGTTTGAACTTCTTTAGTTCCACCGATGTAATTGCCTGTTTAGGAAGATCATTCCACAATCTGGTCACACCTGGAATAAAACTTCTAGAATACTATTTCAGGATGTCAGAAAACCTCAAATCAATCAATCAATCTAGAATACTATGTAGTATTCAGCCTTGATATAAAAAAGGCAAGATTTAGAATCAACTGCATACCTCGTATTCAGTACATGTTGGTAGAGTCTGTTTAGATCTGAATGCGAAGGATGGCCAGAATCATGAAAAATCTTATGAAACATGCATAAAGAAATAACTAAACTGCGGTGCCAAAGATTAGTATTCAGTTGACAGTTATCTGTGAGTCTCAAATGGTTATTCGCGAGAGTTTCGATAGAATAAAGCAAGGTTTATATAGACCTTGAGATGAAGGAAGTGAAGGAGCGTATAGATACATATTCGAGACAACTGATAGTTTCCAATGGCTAATAATTAGTGTTTGTTGAGTACCTTGGATCTACCTATCAACTTTTTTTTTTTTTTTTTTTTTTTTTTTTTTTTAATAGTGGCACGTATTTGTCTGTGAAACGATGACAGCAAAGCCAAGATAGTTAAGTTGGCTGTCTATAGTAAAACCAATCTGTCGTAGCCGCTGAGACGATTTCTGACCCACTGTATAGAGTACTCGTGTCAAAATAATTCAACCAATTTAAGGAAAAAAGAACACTATTTAGACACGATCCATCTAAACTGAATGAAACTGATAAAGCGTAGCCGCTTTATGACAGATCCTTCCTTTTTGACTAAGCTCACAGGATTAACCAGAGGTGGCTACGATTAACCAAAGTTAAATCCACTCTCTCTCTCTTCTCTCTCTCTCTCTCTCTCTCTCTCTCTCTCTCTCTCTCTCTCTCTCTCTCTCTCTCTCTCTCTCTCTCCTGTTATTCTTGTCGAACATATATATTTCATAAGGTAAGATTTCATTTCTATAATGATATTTGGAACGAACTTTTTTTTCGAAATTATAATCCCAGGTTATTTGCCAGTTTTATCCTATTGTCGTAATAAGACTGGCAGATGGTGAGTTTGAAATCTTTGAGGTCGAAAGGGTAAATTTATTAGGCAAAGATCAGAGAGCCATATTTAATCCCCAGAATGGTTGATTTCGAGATATAAACTGGAGTGCTTAAGACTGCATAAGCTATCAAACTTAAACGATTGGAAATTTAACCAACTCGTGGAAACAGTAGCCTACACAGATGTGTACATGTATTTCACAATGAAGATAAACAGCGGGCCTTTTACTGATGTAATCAAAGCCTGTATCCGCACGTCTGAAGCCTCTAATGTTACTGAATTAATAGTTCATCGAATAATCACTCAAAAACAATGTGGAAACCTCAATTTCAAGAAAGAACAAAGCATCACCCTCGTACTGTGACTGCTCTAGATGACTTAAATATGTTTAAAGAACAGTGTTAAATTTTTATGCACGAGAGGAAATCCCAACCTTTGAAAAAATACTGGTGGAAGGTGGAGAAAACATTGCATTCAATGGATGTAAAGAATCTATAAGGAAAATCTACAAGATATATATATATATATATATATATATATATAGAGAGAGAGAGAGAGAGAGAGAGAGAGAGAGAGAGAGAGAGAGAGAGAGAGAGAGAGAGAGAGAGAGAGAGAGAGAGAGAGAGAGAGAGAGAGAGAATGAAGATTAAATTGGCTTTTCCTTTAAGAAATCCTAATCTTATAAGCCCAAAGACCATTGATTGACGGATGTGACCCGAAGACCACAAGCACGGAAATATCATTATAAGCATTCTTTATGCTTATATGTCAGTTTTTGAGATTTATATATATATATATATATATATATATATATATATATATATATATATATATATATGTGTGTGTGTGTGTGTGTGTATGTATGTATGTATGTATATATGTATGTATGTATGTATGTATAAGAGATGTTGATGTTATTTAGGAGATCTTGAGCCAGCAAGTACAGTTGTAAAGAAAGGGTGAGGGAAAACGGATTTTGAGCGAAGCGAAAAATCTATTTTTGGGTGAGATAGCCATGGCGTCCTGATGGAAGGATCCTTTTTGGTAGCTTCCTTGGGTAATCACTACTAGGATTTTCCCAGAGAATTAAACCACAGGTTATCACAGAATTCTAACTTCTGGAGCGAGTATCCTAAAGGTTTCCCCTTAAGACATCATGTAACAACAGGGGACACGCATGTATAGACGTGCCACATAGCTATCTGCACCCCATATAGAGTTAACGCTTCAATATGGCGGACAGGGAGTGGCTGGGAGCTGAGCCGCAGCCGATCTAGATGTGGCGATATCGGTACTCGCGATGTAAACAGACGGACGCCATTGCTTTTGATGACGTCACGTCCGTCCTCATTCCGAAAGTCTGGAGCTCGCTCATCACCATGATACAGCGGCGCAGGGCGGGACCTGATAACAGACAGGGTGGGTCCATCAGGACGCCATGGCTATCTCACCCAAAAATAGATTTTTCGCTTCGCTCAAAATCCGTTTTTTGGGCTCAAGCCATGGCGTCCTGATGGAAGAGTACCAGAGAATTAGTGTATCGTGGTAGACTTTTTCCCTTTATAAGTGAGTGCTAAAACATTGAGCCGAAAGCATAGTGGTCTATACTAGAGCTACCGTGAGGCAGTTGCCTTCCTGCCCCCCTGGCATGGAAGTCCCCACGGGCTATGCTAAGATCAAAGTGGTCATGGGAAGGCTATTCATATAGGCTGAAGGAACAATGAGATCCATAAGATAAGTCAGAGCGATTTAGTATTCGCGTCGAAACAAACTTGAAGAAGTGGTGGTTGAACACTTCGTGTATGGAGTTGACTCATCTTCATAATTGAGTAAGTATTCGCTAAGGAGACTTACTTGCTCTATATAAATAAATGCCCGGAGTAAATCCTGGCATTTTCCTTAACCAGGAATAAAGGGTAATAAAACTATGACAAATAGTATATTTCATAGTAAGAAAGGAGCAAGGGAGACGCACAAGTAATAAAATAGACATTTTATTATATAATTGCAGGTAAATCAATACATGTCATGCAATAAATAGTAAAAAACATTTACATTGATAAAAATGTACATAGTCATAAAGGCGTGCTCTTGAGTCTGAAAGGGAAGAATCAAGTATTAGTA
The DNA here is from genome assembly GCF_036898095.1 of Palaemon carinicauda. Classification (NCBI taxonomy): domain Eukaryota; kingdom Metazoa; phylum Arthropoda; class Malacostraca; order Decapoda; family Palaemonidae; genus Palaemon; species Palaemon carinicauda. Next base: position 50,405,158 of record NC_090727.1, read on the forward strand.
GGCACTCGTTCTACGGAACGTTAGTCTTTATGTAACACACGTCATGCACGTGGCATGTAGCACTCATGTGGTAATCTACTATGACATTTCACCTGAGGTAAGAACAGTTAAAGAAAACACAAGGTGGTTTCTGCTTCACTACGTATCACTTGAGGGTCAACATAGGCACCCGACGAGTTAGAGTCCCTAATAACTCACTGTTCTAAGCAGAGTTCAGAGCAGGTTTCATAACACTACCTGCGGCTACCACAAAATGTTTCACTTCGTGCACTTGTTTCGCATAATGTTTAAAGAAAACACGCGAGGATTTCCAGCCTGTATAGTTCTTGAGGCTTTCGAAATCCATACTCTGAAAGAAATTCAGAGACGAAGCGACTTTCCTAGGATCATGACCAGCGGGTGTACTGTCTGGATCCGCTCTGCAAATGAAGTAGGTGATTTTTGCTCTCAATTGTTTTAGTGACAGGTTGCTGCCCGATGTTTCTCCTTTGAAGAGTTGGCCTCCACCAAAGTTTGAAGTTCTATGAAGATAGACCTTAAGGCTCTCTACTGGACATAGAGAGGCATCTTCCTTCAAGGGGCATATCCTCCACGGGCCCCATCGTTTGGTAGGTAATTCGTTCTTTGCGAGAAACGTCGGATCAGGGAAGAGGGAGAGGTCTCCTGAATCATTGAAAACGATATGTCCCTCTTCTCTAGATAGTGCCACTATTTCGCTGACTCGGGCTCCCGAAGCTAGAGCGAAGAGAAATATAACTTTCTGAGTCAGGTCCTTAAGAGGGCATGAATCATTGTCCAAGTTGGAGGCGAAGTGGAGAACTTTGTCTAGAGACCAAGTGATTGGTCTCGGAGGGGGTGCCGGTCGTAAACGGGCACAGGCCTTCGGTAGTTTGTTGAAGATGTCACTAGACAGATCTATTTGGAAGGCGTATGACAAAGGTCTGGTCAAGGCCGATTTGCAAGTAGAAATCGTGTTGGCTGCCAAGCCTTGTCCATGAAGGTGAATGAAGAAGGACATGCAAAAATCTATGGTGATTTTCGAGGGGTTCTTTGCCTTGACGAAGGAGACCCATTTCCTCCAAGACGATTCGTATTGCCTTCTCGTGGATTCGGTCTTGTATTCCTCGAGGAAGTCTAGACTCTTCTTCGAAATCCCAAACCTTTTCTTAGCGGCTAGGGTGAGAAAATCATGAGATGAAGGTCCTTGATTTTCGATGATGAAGCGAAGACAGTCGACTTCTGTATTTGCTGGGAGAGAACTGGGTCCGGGAGGGGGATCAGCGTTGGCTGCATCTCCAGGATCAAGGGGTACCAGTTGCTGCGGGGCCACTTGGGAGCCACTAGAGCTGCTGTCCCTTTGAAGGTTCTCAATTTGGAGAGGACTTTCAGCAGAAGATTGGTGGGAGGGAACAGGTAAATCTTGGCCCATCTGTTCCAATCCAAGGTCATGGCGTCCACCGCTTCCGCTTTGGGGTCCTCGTACGGGGCTACATATCGAGGAAGTTGATGGTTGTCGCTCGTTGCGAAGAGGTCGATCTGGAGTTCTGGGACTCTGTGAGAGATGAAGGAGAATGATCTTGCGTCTAGAGACCATTCCGACTCTATCGGGTTTGTCCGAGATAGAGCATCCGCTGTCACGTTGCGGAATCCTTGTAGGTGAACTGCAGACAGGTGCCATTTCTTCCTTTCTGCCAGACGGAAGATTGTCAGGAGCACCTGATTTATCTTGGGCGATCTTGAGCCCTGGCGATTGAGACAACGCACTACCACAGAGCTGTCCAGGGTCAGGCGAATGTGTACCGACGGGGGCGGGGAGAGTTTCTTCAGCGTCAGAAGAACCGCCATGGCCTCCAAGATGTTGATGTGAAACGTCTTGAATAGGGGAGACCAAGTGCCTTGAGCCTGTTGTTGGTGGGAGTGACCTCCCCAACCCTCCAATGAAGCGTCCGTATGGATGTTGAGAGATGGAGGTGGGTGTTGGAGAGGAAGGGACCTTTTTAGGGCCCTCGCTTCTGACCACGGCTTTAGAAGAAGTCGAAGTCTGCTTGGGAGCCGTCTCTTGAGGTCTCTTCGAGCGACGGATGCGGAACGTCTCCAGACTCCCGCTGCATCCTTTAGCTGTGCACGAAGCACTGGGTTTGTGATCGAGGCGAACTGTAGAGAGCCTAGAACTTGTTCCTGCTGGCGTCTCGAGATCCGTTTGGATTTTAACAGTCGCTTGACGGACCCTGCTATTTCCTTCCTTTTCTTTGCTGGAATGGAAAGGCGTTGTGACTGAAGATTCCAGTGGATGCCTAACCATTGGAACTTCTGAGCTGGAGATAGGCGAGACTTTTTCGCGTTTATCTGGAATCCCAGGTGTTCGAGAAACTGGGTAACTTTTCTGCAGGATTCTATACAATCCTCGGGCGAGGGCGCCCACACTAGCCAGTCGTCGAGGTAGGCCATCACCTGGACGTTTCGGATGCGGAGCTGTTGTACTACTGCGTCCGCTAGCTTTGTGAATATCCGAGGGGCCACGTTGAGTCCGAAGGGCATGGCCCGGAAGGCATAGCTTTTCCGTTGGAGTCGGAATCCTAGGTAGGAGGAAGCGTGATGGTTCATTGGTATGTGCCAGTATGCATCCGCCAGGTCTATCGAGACCGTGAAAGACCCTCGAGGCAGGAGGGTTCTGATCTGTTGGAGAGTCAGCATCTTGAACTTGTCGTTCGATATGAATACGTTGAGGGGGGATAAGTCCAGAATGACTCTGAGTCTGTCTGAGTCTTTCTTGGGAACACAAAACAGTCTCCCTTGGAACCTTGTGGACTTCACCCTTCTTATCACCTTCTTGTTCAAGAGGTCTAGCACATATTCTTCCAAGAGGGGGGTTGAAGGTTGGAAGAATTGCTGGAAGGTTGGGGGTGGTTGCGCCCAGCTCCAGCCCAGACCTTTCTTGATGATGCTGTGTGCCCAGGAGTCGAAGGTCCAGCGATCCTGGAAGTGGCGGAGTCTTCCTCCCACCGGAAGCACTTCATTGCTTCTGTGGTCCCGAGGACTTGCTGCCTCGGCCGCTAGCTCCCTGTCCTCCTCTGCCTCTGGAGGGCCGGCGAGAGGAATCTCTGCCGGAACCCCTGCCTGAGCTTCTACCCTTGGGACGAAAGGTAGTGGAGTGCTGCTCGAAGGTGGGGTTGAAGGCCGGTGATGAGGGCAAAACCGGCTGTGGGACCAACTGAAAGGTCTGTGGCGGCTGAGCGACCACTTGGGGAGTAGCGGGTGCCGGAAACTGGCGTCTGTGCTGACGTTGCTGGGGTCTATGCTTCGACTGCTTCCTCTTAGGCTGAGGACCGTCATCCTGAGAGGGCTTTCTCTTCCTAGACATGCCCCATTTGTTGAGAAGGTTCCTGTTCTCAGATGCGGCCTTGTCTGTGATCTCTTTCACTAGATCAGACGGGAAGAGGTACTTGCCCCAGATGTTGGAGGCAATCAGTTTCCGGGGTTCGTGTCTGACAGTGGCACTGGAGAACACGAATTCTCTGCAGGCTCTACGAGCTCGCATGAAATGGTACAGATCCTTGACTAAGGTTGCCATGTGAGATTTGGCAAGGACCATGTAATGGTCAGGGACTCTGGTGTCACCAGCCATTACGTCCATCTGGACCTGGAGAGTGAGAGATGCTGCCAGCCTCTCCTTCGTTTCCTGTTCCCTACGAAGGAGGTGTTCGTTTAGCTTGGGGAGGTCCTCATTAAACTGACGTCCAGCAACGTCAGGATCTAGTTTGCCCACCACGAAGGTGTGTTGCACATCCTTCCAGTGTTTGGTGTCGGGCGGGGTGGCTGCGGAGAAAGGTCTGCATTCCTCCAATGCAGAGCAGGATTTCCCTTCCTCTACAGCCTTAAGGCAGGCAGCGAAGGCCTTTTCCGTGAAGGGTAGCATCACTTCATCGGGCGCAACGTAGGTGGGGTACTTCTTGCTCAGAGCCGGAAGTCCAGAGCAGGTAAAGCCTCTGCTCTTAAGCGCTTTGGCAAGCATAGACTGGGCCTTCGAGAGATCGAACACTATTTTCTCCTTCGGTTCGGTCTCTTCCTTTGAGGATGGTTCTGAACGTAGACGGACGTAACAGTCCGGATACGCCTCAAAGCGGGGGAAGAACTCCACTTCTTCCAGGGGTATGGAACCGATCTTATCGCTGACGAAGATCTTGTCCTCAGCGATGACCATATGCTCGGCGAACCGCCACGGATTGTCGCTCGAGCATGCGGGGAGGTCCTTGATGGAGATTTTGCGAGATTCCTTGGAACCTCCCATCGACCGAATGATCTTGTGAGTTTCTTGGAGCTTCTGCTCCATCACGGATTCAATGAGCCGAATCATATCCTGTGCCGTAGGTAGAGGAGTCGTGGTGGAGGACGTAGACGGGAGAGACACTTCCGTCGGTGTAGGAGTAGGAGGGGGGATGGAGGGAGGGGCATCCTCCTTATCGGACTCGGTATATACTACCCGGTCCTCTTCTTCATCATCCTCCCCTTCACCCTGGGCCATAAGGGTTTTCTCGGTGTCCTCCGAGATCTCTGACATGTGTTCATCATGTTCTGAATCCAGGTGACAATCACTCATGGACTGAGCCATGACAGTATCAGGTTCCACTGTGATCTGGACGACGGGGATCTGTTCAACTGGGACCACTGAGTCTGGTGAGGCCTTTGGGAACAGCAAAGACCTCATTTCTTCTGTGGCTAGGTATGGTCCAGTGGCGTTCTTTTGAAAGCCACGTACCCACTTGCGTAGGTTGTCCCGAGCAGTGTCCCGAATCTCCGCTGAGGGAGGGGTCATAGAATGCTTTCTGTAGGCATTCTTGGCAGACCGAACAGGTGGTGGGGGCCCCAGTACTTGAGATCCCCTCTCTTGTGAGCACAAGGGGCGTGTGTCCTACACGCCGTGTGTCCATAAAAGTGTGGCCAACGGACCGCGCAGAAGTCGTGGTCACACTTGACGTACTCCTCCTGTAAAAGAAAGAGACGATGAGTATTGTAGAGTCATAATATGGCTCGTATATAAAGTTAATTATTAACAAGTTAATATTAACATAAGTTAATTGTGATGCACAGAAGGGTGGGTGAAAGGAGACAGACGCATGCCTCGTGTAACCCGCCCGGCTGGTTGCCGTAGCATCAGACAGTCCCAGGTGGCCGTAGGCCTCCATGGAAGGTGTCTTGATAATGGGAATTCCATTTAGAATTACCATATAGACTAGGCTTGAAATCTTATCAAGAAAGTCTGGGGATCATGAGATCCTAGTAAGGTTCCGGCAACCAGACGTGCCAATTACACGTAGCGTGCTGGAAAGATGAAACACGCAAGAAGACAGAGTGAAAACTGAACAAAATGTACGATTCCGTACCAATTTGTCTGCGTTAACAAGCCGTCTAGGAGCGGTTTTTAGGAGCTATCGCTAGTAAAGATAGCTGAGAGAAGGGGTGCAAGGCATCTTGCCGCCTCCGGACTGGTCCGTCATACCCCCGGCACGCCGGAAGCCGCTCGAGCAGAGTTTCTGGCATTCAAGAATGATCATTCTATGGTCAAAAGAAGCCAGGGTGGCGGCAGCCGGTAGCGGCGGCCGCCGGCAAGGAGCGGCGGTTCCGGCAGCCGGAGGCAGTCGGAGGGTGACAGGGGTAAGGATAAAGGAGCATAGCCGGGGCCGGGGGCCGGCAGCTAGTGCCGGCACTCCGGGAGGGGTCGGCACTGTGCCGAGGCTATGAGGGAATGGAGAGGCCACGGCGGTAAGCCGGCGGCCGGCGGCGATCCCCCGGTAATCGGGGGAAGGCAGCAAGGATAAGGAAGTCACCCGTAGTGGCGGTAAAGCCGGGGTAGAGGCGGCAAGGGACAAGCACCAAAGATGGAGGTGGGATGGCAAGGCTGTACTAGCCTAGTCAAGACACCTCTGGAAAAGGTACCGCCATGATAGAGGTGAATCTATCATCCTAAGCAGGAACCGCAATGGCCGGGGCTAAGGCAGTCCAAGAGAGGACAGGGTGTACCCAAAGAAGGGGTGGAGACTCTTCGTGTCAACCAAATGATAACTGACTCCATAGCACTATGGAGGGACTATGTATCAGAGCGGACAACACCTAGGGTGGAGTGTAGGACAGGGGACATATGAAGCCTAACCTACTGGTAGGTTAGGCTAGGCAAGAGATAGGTTGGGGGGGGGAAAGGGTCTTCTTATAAGAAAAGATGGGTTATGTACCAGAGCGGCCACCTAGGAAGGGAGATGCTCACCCTAACCTATAGTAGGTGGACCAACTGAAAAACGGTGCACGCGTATATTTCAGCAAGGTACATAAACCAGCCCTCCCAACCTAACCTGGATTAGGGTCGTTAGACCCTAATCAAGGAAGGGAGAAGACGTATCGCAAGGAAAAGGTCCAGGACCGATTCAGCTTAAAGGAGGTGATCCTACCTTTAAGGTCCGCAACACTAAGGGAGGGGTCATTCCCTTAGGTGGGGAGGCGATACAGTACTCTGAGGAGTCTTGTCCTATCACATGTAATAGGATACAAGATTACCAGAGGGAAGCCCTAGGGCTAGGGATGAAGAGAGCATATAGGGGTCCTGTCATAAGGTTAGGTTAGCAAGGCACTCAAGATAACCTACCCCCTATATGGTCCCTGAAGGCGAAAAACACTTGCATCACTGTCAATGGTATTGTAAAATAATGCCAAAATCTTCATAACTAACACTAGGATCACTGGAATATCATGCATTAACACTGGTATAGGCTCACTGGCCTAGGGGCTAATCAAAGCCTACTGGTATGGGGTCAGCGATGACCCTAATTAATGCGTCAAAAACACGATATAAAGTTCCTAGCTATGAAGACTAAATAACTAATAGTGCTGATTAGTAATTTATATACCGGTAAGGCTGTTGCGGCTAACTAAATAAGGCATGCAAGCAACAGCAGCGTCATAAAATGGCGCTGACCGGTCTGGCAAAGCTCTGCCACAATTATGCAAATATCTCGAAAAGTAAGATTTACTTTAAGGCCAGAGCTTATTTAAACAATACTTTAACCTTTGTACTCAACTTTCCAGAAGAAGGTGAAGCTGACGGTTGAGACATAGCGAGGATGCAAGTAGATAAAGTCGCACAAGGGAAAAATACGTCCAATCGAGCGAGCTACTAGCAAAGGAATGAGGACGGACGTGACGTCATCAAAAGCAATGGCGTCCGTCTGTTTACATCGCGAGTACCGATATCGCCACATCTAGATCGGCTGCGGCTCAGCTCCCAGCCACTCCCTGTCCGCCATATTGAAGCGTTAACTCTATATGGGGTGCAGATAGCTATGTGGCACGTCTATACATGCGTGTCCCCTGTTGTTACATGATGTCTTAAGGGGAAACCTTTAGGATACTCGCTCCAGAAGTTAGAATTCTGTGATAACCTGTGGTTTAATTCTCTGGGAAAATCCTAGTAGTGATTACCCAGGGAAGCTACCAAAATGGATCCTTCCATCAGGACGCCATGGCTTGAGCCCAAAAAATAGGATTCTTATCCCTGTATTAGTGTTAATCTTTTAATCTGGCTTTATTGTTGTTTTCAAAGGTTTTCGACTTGTCTCTAAAGACTGCTTCCTTCAAGAAAAAATGAACTAAGTGTTTACGCTCAGACACGATAAGTTCTGGGAAAGAGCTCTTTTCAGCGGCTACCACCGAATGGTTTGACTAGTAAAACCAATCTGTCGTGGCCGCTGAGACGATCTCTGACCCACTGTATAGCATACTTGTGTTAAAATAATTCAACCAATTTAAGGAA
>NC_090727.1:50422955-50425455 GCF_036898095.1 Palaemon carinicauda
CGCTTCAGACATAGGAAATTTACAGCTATATTGTGACTCCTCAGATTTAATAGTTATATTGTGACGCCTCTGGTGTTGGGAAATTTATATGTGACACCTCAGTAGTAGGTTTGGAGTAATTCTGAAGTTTTTAGCGATGAATACAGCGCATTTTTTTTTTTATCATGAAAAGAGTGGTTGGAAACTGGACAGCAAATGAATTTTTTAAAATTAAACATGAAGGAGCAGGAGGCAGTCGACAGAATTATGTAAAGTACTTTGGCTATGTTTGAACGTTGTTTCAGATAAAAGATTTTCGATTTTAATGCAAGTAGGTAGCAAAAAGCCAGATTTGGAAATCATAGAAAACAAAGAATTTAAACTTGTACTGAATACACTGTTCAGGTCATCAATGTATGTAAGCCCAGAAAGAGTACAAAAGAGTGGATATTTTGAAGTGTTGTCAACTAACATGGATGAATGGTCAATTCTTGCTTACATTTTTCAGAGTTATGGACTTGTGAGAGTTATTCATTCTTTAGACTGTTTTGCTACTTTTAAAAATATGTTGAGGTTTTTAATCTCTAATATTGGTGTCCCGGTACAGAGGGAACTGATGCTTTAACTTGAGGTTTGGTGCTTTATACCAAAAGTTATTAATAAAAGGGAGGTAAAAATTCTTAAGTAGAATATTCCAGAGTGAAAGTCCTCTCCATCTTGACTGTTGATATTAACGAGGGAAGCTTTATTGTTAAATTTTGAGTGTTTACGTAACAAAAGGTTATTACACACGGCAAAGAGGGAAATTTTTCGCTGAAATTTAACTTTGATATAGAAGGTAAAGGTTTTTGAAATTATAAGTATATATGTACAATGTTTTATTTTTGGAATCTGCTTTCCAGGATCGTGAATACAATGAAATGCCAGCAGTCGTCTTTAACGGTGGCATCTAATTTGGACAGGAAATTGGGGGACCTCAGTTGTCATGAGCATATTCTACCATCGATGAATGACAGCACCGACAAGGCCTACCAACTTGTCTTTCAACAAAGAGAAGCTTACAATAATGGTCACGAGCAAAGCGAAATGCCATTGTATGTTGCTTTATTTATGACTCTTTTATTAGATTCCGGCGCTTTAGTAATCTCCAGTGATCAAGCTATTTATGCCATAACGTGCATGCATGAAATGAGGGGTTACATAGATCCAACGGAAAATTCACTTGTTAAATCTTTGCAAGCACCTGTGAAACATTAAGCTGGTAGATCGGTGCATACAAAGGATCTTTTTGATAATATGGTGTTGCAGAATCCGTGCGGATTATATTTTCCTATATTGAAAAACTTCTTTATTATTTTGATAGATCATTAAGGTTTTCTTATGAGATTTGGGGAATTAAGTTTATTGTAATTTGAAGATTTCTTAGTTGAACAAGAAAAAAAAAAAATTAAAATCACCAATACTGTTTAGTTTTTGATATCGGAAGTTATCACAAATGCTTTTCCATATTTGATGTATTTTGCTTGATGCAGAGGAAGCTGGAATGATTTTGTCCTTTGATCGATTTCTCTTTAAGAAGTTTTTTATAAGCTCCTGTAATGTAACCAAACATAATTTTTTGTTAAAACTGTGGCTACAAGTTCAAACATCGCAAACGATAACGTCAATGATAGGTGTCTTCATAGACATGAGTGTTGGTAGTCTGTTTCAAGTAAACATGTTTGTCAAAGGCTTCAAAAAGAGGTTAAATGTGTAAATCATTCAATCGGAGCATTTATTTCTCTCTCTCCATTTTTTTCCTTCTCTCCCTTTCTTTGGTATTATCTAGGGTCAACCGGCACGGTGCGCTATAATGCAATTTAATGTTTTATTATGTTTATACCTGTAGTGTAGAGAATGCGGAGTGAAGTGAGGACTAGAATTTTTTCGCGTTACGAAGTATAGCGAAAAATAATTGTCCTAACGACATGTAAGCAGATCTTAAGTGTCTTGTTACTTAAGTTCAGTTGTTATGTAGGCAGTGGCCAATGAGAATTTAGTGTTGGGTGAAACGTATTCAATGTTTGAAGAGGTATTTAGTAAGTGGTCACTTTCTAGCGCACGCTAGCACGAGCAAGTCGAATTTATTATCAATATTATTATCATTATTATTTATTAGTAGTACAAGAGTGAGGTTCCACCACTCAAATTTGAGTTACTCTGCATTATTGCCGTGGATACACAGGTTTCCATAGTTTTTTCAAAACTTGAGATTTTGTTTTTTATCTATGGTTTTTCCTGGGCGGCAGAGGAGGCTTATATGTTAATTTGAAAGTTTGTTCATTTTGTTTTAAATATGCACTGCTATATCAGTACAGAAGTTTGTAGAAGTTATTAGAATGTGATGTTATATATAAATTGTTTTTTAAAAAGTATGATTCATTAGAAAAATAAACCTGGCGTCAACCGGCACGGTGCGCTATAATGCAATTTAATGTTTTATTATGTTTATACCTGTAGTGTAGAGAATGCGGAGTGAAGT
>NC_090727.1:50427955-50435455 GCF_036898095.1 Palaemon carinicauda
ATATATATATATGTATGTATGTATATATATATATTTATATATATATATATATATATATATATATATATATATATATATATATATATAAATATATATAAATGAACACGTGACAAATACAGACGTTTATAGTCCACTGCAGGACAAAGGCTTAAGACATGTCAGTTCACATATCGGGTTTGGCTAGTTTTCATCACTACGTTGGCCAGTGCGGTTTGTTGATGGTGGGGAATATTTTGCCTGATCGCTCACAGAAACCAACCTAGTATAGGTGACCCTTACTAATACAGCTTTACTGATCATTTCAATACGCAAACCCTTTCATCATGTTAGGTTATCCAAACTTAGAAAAGTTGAAAGACGATATAGACTGTCAGAGTTATAATCCTGATTCAATATGGCTTTTAGATCAGAGTTCGGTGCCATCCCTTTCGCCGCCGATCGCTAGATCGCAATGGCTAATCTCTCTCTCTCTCTCTCTCTCTCACTCTCTCTCTCTCTCTCTCTCTCTCTCTCTCTCTCTCTCTCTCTCTCTCTCTCTCTCTCTCTCTCTCTCTGGATGTGAGCAACTTTAATGTATCCTTCTCCAGAACCGTAGAAGTAATAAAAGGAAAAAAGTTTGTATTTTATAGGAACCCTGGGGAATGCTTTGAATTTACTTGTTTACTTGTTTTGGGTTTAAATCCAACCCTCCACTGAAGTCGAGTGAACTACTTCTCGGGCGGGTCCATATCAATCATCTAACGAAATATTTTCATTATAACTTATACAATTCTTTGAATGTAGCATCTTCCAAATCATATGATCTTGTGAAAATTAATGTCTTTAGTTTCTTCTTAAATTCAATTGCTCCCTTTAGTTCCTTCATTTCAGTTGGCAGTTTATTATAATGTTTAGGGGCACAGTAGCTAAAAGCCCTTTCACCAAATTTATTATTTGTTCTTGGTTCAGATAGTCTATGTTTGTCACTCATGTGTCTTATGGTAACATGTTTCTAGTTCTAGTTTGTTCAGGCATTCTTTTAGATATTTTGGTTCAGTATCTTAAACGTTAGTGAGAGTAGCTTTTATTCAATTCTTGCCTTTACCGGCAGCCAGTGTAATTTAATTAGTGCAGGGGTAACTCTATCCCTATTGTGTAGTCCTTTTATTAATCTAGCGGCTCTGTTTTGTACTCTGAATTTTCTTCAGCTGATATTTTTATTTCGTTTTATTTGATTTTATCTACAGACACTTAAATTGTTCTTTTCCTGCTTATTTTATAATTGAATATTCCTTCGAAAATTCCCTCAACCTAATACTTTTTGTAATTCGAATTTCTGAACTCGTTCGTGATATCTCTTACGTTATTTTGTGGTCGTAGAAGACCAAGGTATGATAAAATAGGGGGAAAATTTTTTGGAAAATGAGTGGCATATATAGCTTGCTTTTTATAGTTAACAATTAGGCTTCGTCCGTCTTAAAAAAAGAAAAAAAAAAAACACGAACTTACTGGACTTCAGTATTCAACTGGTTGTTTATTGGGCCACGTTTTATTACATTTTACTCGCTTGCAAATTGATGTAGATTGTTACGCATACAGTCTTTTTATAGAATTTGAAAATGTATTGATTAATAGGAAACCTTAACTTACCTTAACGTATACTGTAATGGTGTCAGTTTCTTCTATGAAAGGTAAGAAATACAAAATACTGCATAAAACCGAGCTGGAGTGGTTCTACTATTCTAATTTCGTCCCTTCATTGTTGAAACCTGGTGTGACCCAAAAGCTACAGCCATTAATATCTGTTTGTGTTACTAGGCAGGGAAACGTTCTGTTTTGATTTTCAACTCTGTAAAAGAACAATGACCCCAACTTCAAGTACTCTTACATGGTCTAAATTATAGAATTCATCTCGCAACGTTAAGTTCCTTGAAGAACAAATTCTACACGGTTTGTGACTATCTTGGGTACTCTTGTGTTAAGTAAGAATGTGTACCTCATATAATGGAGCGATTTCGAGGCTGTTCGGAATGTCAAGGAAGGCCACGGAATAACCCTAAAGGGGCGCCTACTTTACCCGCATCCAATAGCATCTTACCGTCAACCTTTGTACGAAGTAACAATAATCCTTTTTCATATCTGCGTAAGATGCCAATTCTTTATATCCTTCGGTGAACTCTTGCAATAGAAGGAACTTTCTGCGGCTTTGAAATGCAAATATTGAACTAACAGAAAGTTAGAAACATAAATGTAAAATTAAACACTGGAAGTTTAAACACATCGCTCCGAGGAAGCGCACCATGTCACACCCTTACTATGTGGCGAGTAACCAAACAGATAGTGAAGGGAAAGATAGCAGATGTGGTTAGTGGGGCTACATACTGGAACTTGCTCTGCAGGTAGGGTGTGATATGGGACACTTCCTCAGAATTCCTTTATCCAACTGTACATGGTTTTTGGAATAGACGGTTATTGCCTTTTTAGAAACATAGAGGTTGTTACTGAAAATATTTCATTACAAATAATTCGCTGAAAAACACTTTATGAAATTCCCTTTGATTCTTGGAAGTCTGGTCATATGGTCCAGCCTTGGGGAATCATTCATACCCAAGTGTAGATGGGGGAAATCCCCGCAGTTGCCATAAGAAGTTTTAAAGTTTATTGAAATAAAACCAGTAACTGCAGTTGCCATATGAAGTTGAAGTTAGTAAAAGTTTGAAAGGAAGATGGAAGAAAGGAAAGTGAACAGAGATGAAGTAGACAGCTAAAAAGAGGGTGGGGAAGCCAGGAATCCATTTTGTCATTTATATTTGTCATATGTATATGCATCTGCAATTCTTTGTATTTTGTCATTGTTTTTCGTAGTTTTAGTTCCGGGTTGATTAACAATGTGAAACTATTTATTTATTTAACAAATAAATCGACTCCCTCTGAAAGCCATTAGTCACGACTATAGGTATTCATGTTTCAAAGGAGATCTTTGTTCACGAATTTATAAAGTCTTTTTCTTATTATCAGCTTTCCTATTGCAATGTTTTAATTGTTATAGTGATCTATTTTTGTACAGAAGTACTAGAATATGTTTATTCTTAAAATGATATTGATTAAAATAAAAAAAAGATCGAATAATATCTTCATAGATTTATAGTAGTTACTATTTAGCGGGAATTTTTGCCTACTATATGAGTAGGTCTTGGATTCGCTTGATCATGGAGTTGGAAGTTTTAAAGGGTTTAAAGGTTACTCGTGGAAGACAGTGATGAGGATCAGTGACAATGGTCTAGCTGGCAGGACAATGCCCCAGAGACTGACTCTATATATATATATATATATATATATATATATATATATATATATATATATATATATATATATATATATATATATATATATATATATATAAAGATCAGTGCCCAAGCCCCCTCTCCATCCAAGCTAGGACCAAGGAGGGCCAGGCAGTGGCTACTGATGACTCAACAGCTGCCCCAAACTCCCATCCTTAAGTCCCAATGACGATGAGGTTGCAGAACACTACAATAAACTATCGAGCTTGAGCGCAACTCGAACCCCAGTCTGCCAGATCACCAGGCAATGACGTTTCCAGTCGGCTGAATATGTGATATTTCAACGTTGCGGGAAATAATATCTTAGTGGATACCGATATGCTATATTCATATATTCTCTCATACTGATGAAGGATTCGATATTCCATAAGCTTATGAATTTCCTGATATGTTGACTGAGAGAGAGAGAGAGAGAGAGAGAGAGAGAGAGAGAGAGAGAGAGAGAGAGAGAGAGAGAGAGAGAGAGAGAAAGAGAGAGAGAGTGCTTTCACTTTCAGATAATTTGGAAGGTCATGAAAAGTAATAAAAATATAATACACGTTTTATTGTAAGTGAAAGTAAACTTATATTGACCAGCTAAAGATTTCTGTCACTAATTGTTTAGTAAAAGGCAGAGTTTTAGAAAAAGGGAAAATTATCTTGACCTGAAGATATCAAACTGCAACATATTAGTGATAAGGAAAGTTACTCTAATTGATAGTTTACTTAAAAACTAATTTTTATTGAAAACAAAGTAAGACACTTGTTGTTCATTAGATACAACTCTTAGTCTGAAGTTACAATTTGGTAAACAGTTTGGCATTTGAAGATTAATTTTATTAGTAAATGCTTGGAAAAATATAGTTCCTCGTTACATTTACTATATATATATATATATATATATATATATATATATATATATATATATATATATATATATATATATATATATATATATATATATATATATATGTATATATATATATATATATGCGCACGCGTGTGTGTGTGTGTGTGTGTGTGTGTGTGTGTGTGTGTGTAACTAACTATAAGAAGCAATATTTGTTGCCATGGAAAAATTCTTTAAATATCGGATCCTCTTGGAAATAGCTCTGTTGTTCAATTAATAATGTTCTTAAATCCACCATTTGTATATTTAAGTAATTATTCGAGTTAGTTCAGAGTTAATTTCGGAATGACAAAAGATGGCCTTTGCACAGGGGTGAGTTCAAGGTCCCTTGATATAAAATACAACAGAGGATTCTCTCCTTCCGTTAATTACTTTTTTATCGTGTATTATTCATTTCATTTTATCATTTTCATATGGTGTTTATTATATAGATTCTAATTACTTTATATTTATATTAATATATTCCTAATATATTCTTGATATATTAGTTGATGGAATAATATTTCTTTAATATTGCAAGATTAATATCTAACCATTTACCGTAGTATAAAGACAACTTCGTTGTGGTATGAATCAAATTAAAGTATGAAATGTAATTCATGCGAAGAAAATGTTAGGATAATTTATGCCAAAGTTAGTAACATTGCTGATATAGAGCAAGCGAGATTAAATATTAGGTTACATGTTGAATAAAAACAAATGAAGATCAGCTAGAAAGCTGGTGAGGGAAATCTTGAAAAGAGCAGCGCAATCCCGAGTTACGAAGAGTAGACATGACAAAGGGCCTATTGTCAGAGAAAAGGGAATTGAAAGACAACCTCCCGGGGCACGTAATCCGAACTGATGCTGAGAAGTGCAGTGTTATGTTTGTTTATATAAGAGAGGGGAAGGATGACAATATTTTAATGTGAAGAGAGAGGCAAGTTGGTTTTACTTGATTTTCAATGAAAAAAGAAAAGTGAATTTGTGGATTAAACAGGGCATTACCTAAGGTGCTGTGGAGTACTTTAATGTAGTATAGAAAACGTTACGTCTCTCGAAGAATTTCGTAGGACACAGTCATCTTATTCTGATAGAAACTCGTGAATTTCGTTCCTTTTTAGAATAGTAATTATATGAAGATGCTGGTGAGGCGTTGAATGTAAATGCGCTCGAGATGAATTATTTGAGAAAATTCATTAATCGGATGGCCCTGTCGCTGGAACTTTTTTTAAATGGAATTTTTTGCTCCTGTCAATTGACGAAGTATTTTTTTTTCTTATTATAACAATTAGTGCCAGAGGTTATCAACATGGGGACTTTTCTGAACTGATAGTAATCTTATTAGATTCAGGGACAAAGGTTTTGAACAATGCTTGTCTGTTTGAGAAGATTTTTATGCGAATTAGAAATTACTTTTTTGTAAAAGAAAATTAGAACCCAGCTGAATATGACTTTTATACAGAAACTTAGTATGCACATAAAATTAAATTTGACCCTCTTTTTTTCTAATGGAGTTTTGGCTCTCTCTCTCTCTCTCTCTCTCTCTCTCTCTCTCTCTCTCTCTCTCTCTCTCTCTCTCTCTCTCTCTCTCTCTCTCTCTCTGTCACTAAGGGTCAGAATGTGGGTTGACAACAAGCCAACATTATTTTTTAAATATTGAAGTAAGCGTCTGACATCATAGTCTTCCACGGGTGAAATCTCGCCATTCTACATTTTTCCAGCCCACGTATTCCATATCTGGAGGCGGTCGTTAGTTCAGTACAAAAGATTGGGAAGTCTGTGGCATTAAAGCTCTGCTTGTGGAACTTCAGGAGTTCAAACTTGCAGAGAATGTTTTTAATGTTGATCAGACTGACATAAGTCTTTTTTATAGTTTATAGAATTATATGAAAGATATATTTTAATGATACTGTTCTGAGTGTATGTTGAATGTTCATTAGTTTTCATTTAGTTTATTTATTCTTACCTCACTGGGCTATTTTCCCCCATTGGAACCCTTGGGCTTATAGCATCGTGCTTTTCCAACTAGGGTTGTAGCTTAGCTAATAATAATAATAATAATAATAATAATAATAATAATAATAATAATAATAATAATAATAGTGTATGTCCAAGGGTGTAGTTATAGAAGCGGTTGGGTTTCAACTTTCAGTTTTTCTTCCTAAGTATTACAATTACTTTCACTCTCTGTGGCGAGGCTTGACAGCTGTGTTTTGATAACAGCCAAAGCTGGTGAGAGGGATTTTGATATGTGAAAGTTTTAGATGATAGTTCGATTTTACTTTAAGGATGATAAATTGTATTTAACTGTGCTTATGAAAGTAGCCAGATGCGCCTTCGATGTTGTTTGTTTTTATTTTAAATATTTGGTTTGATGTCAATTATTTCGTAGCCTAAATTATTATTATTATTATTATAATTATTATTATTATTATAATAATAATAATAATAATTATTATTATTATTATAGTTATTATTATTATTATTATTATTATTATTATTATTATTATTATTCTTAACTAAACTGCAACTCTAGTTGGAAAAGCATGATGATATAAGCCAAAGGCCTTCAACAGGGAAAATAGCACAGAGATGAAAGGAAATGGAAAAAGAAAATAGATAGAATTGTTTGCCAGAGTGTACAGCCGACCAAGAGAACTCTAACCCAAGGCAATGGAAGACCATGATACAGAGGTTATGGCACTACCCAAGACTAAAGAACATGGGTGATTTGATTTTGGGGTACCCTTCTCCTAGAAGAGCTGCTGACCATAGCTAAGAGTCTCTTCTACCCTTACCAGAAGAAAAGTATCCACTAAACAATTAAAGTGCTGTAGTAAACCCTGAATGAAGATTATTTTTTTTTTCTTATTTCATGTTCAGGTGTAAGAGAAAAAAGGAGAATGTGTAAGGAATAGGCCAGACTATTCGTTTTATGTACAGGCAAAGGAAAAATTAACCTTAACCAGAGAGGTATCCAAAGTAGTACTAGCTGGCCAGTCAAAGGACTCAATAACTCTAGCAGTAGTATCTCAACGGGTTGCTGGGGTCTTTATTCAGATCGTGAACAAAATAAGAAAAAAATTTGCTTGAGAAGTTTTCATAAGTTTTATTAGAAGTTTTTTTTTTTTTTTTTTTAGTTTCTTCCGGATTAGATTTTGTAGAAATTTAAACTCTTATCGATTACTTTTTAAAAGTTGATTATATCTGTCAATCCAAATCTTTATATGTTAAGAATGTTTTGGGTTTTGGGCTGAAAACTGCTCGGATTTTTATTCCAGAAAATGTTGGAAAATTGCTTTTAGG
>NC_090727.1:50442955-50452955 GCF_036898095.1 Palaemon carinicauda
TTATAATATACACATGCTTATATGTGAATATGTAATCGTTCAGTGGCCACTTTCCTCTTGGTAAGGGTAGAAGAGACTCTTTAGCTATGGTAAGCAGCTCATCTAGGAGAAGGACACTCCGAAATCAAACCATTGTTCTCTGGTCTTGGGTAGTGCTATAGCCTCTGTACCATGGTCTTCCACTGTCTTGGGTTAGAGTTCTCTTGCTCGAGGGTACAGTCGGGCACACTGTTCTATCTAGTTTCTCTTCCTCTTGTGTTGTTGAAGCTTTTATTTTTTATATAGGATATATTTATTTTAATGTTACTATTCTTAAAATATTTTTTTTTCTTGTTTCCTTTCCCCACTGAGCTATTTTCCCTGTTGGGGCCCCTGGATTTATAGCATCCTGCTTTTCCAACTAGGGTTCTAGCCTAGCATTTAATAATAATAATGATATCTTGATATAAGTACTACTTAATTGGGCTTTATCTTGATATAAGTACTGCTTAATGGTGCTTTTTATTGCTGTAAGTACTGCTTAATGGGGCTTTATCTCTTTGTAAGTACTGCTTTATGATGCTTTATTTTGATATAATTACTGTTTAATTCCGCCTTATCTTGATTTAAGTACTGCTTATTGTTTTTTTATCTGGAGATAAGTACTGTTTTACAATGCTTTGTCTTGATATACCTACTGCTTAATTGGGCTTTATATTGATGTAAGTATTGGTTAATGGGGCTTATCTTGATATAATTACTACTTAATGGGCTTTATCTGGATATAAGTACTGATTAATGATGCTTTTTCCTGATATAAATACTGTTTAATGATGCTTTTTCTATATAAGAAGTGTGTAATGATTTATGATACGTAATTAGTTTAAACTACCTGAATACTTTTCCAGTGATGTTAATCTACTGTATTATTATATTTTTAATTACAACTTAGATTTCAAAGGTGAATAAGTTGTTTTCCTTTTTTAATCAATCTTGTTTTAGGATATTGCAGTTAGATTGCATTTTTTGAGACAATAAACCATAATTTTTTCCAAAAATAAAAACTTTGAAAATATTAGAAATTGTTCACTTTGTATGGTCAGGGAACATCCATCTGCCATGCGATCTAAGTCAGTATAACATGAATTTAGTTTTTGACTGTTTCGTCAATAAGGTTTTCTCTAGGGCTCCATCTTTTTTTTTTTTTTTTCTATTTCTGCCAAGGATTGGGAAGCTGATTAAAATTTATGATTCTTTAAGGAATGTAACTTGATATTTTTGGGCCTTCGATTTAAATGACCTCATGAGTTATTACATTGGCCTTGGAGTGTCCTATCTTTACCATTGTCTTTATTAATATGAAATAGAAATTAAATTATATGATCATTGATGCGCAAGCAGTACGTTAATTACCAAAAATGGTTATTAGAATAATAGTGGGCTAATTTTGTGATTTTTTTTTTCAATGTGTGGTAAAAAACTAATATTTCGTTCACTTTACCGTAAAATGAAATATATAGAATATTAAATAAAACCCGTAGGTAATCTAGCCCCCTCCAGACGGTGATGAGCGCGCTGTGCCATCAGTCTGAGAGACCAGTTTTGGATTGTAGGACTGATCTATAAGGATCGAAAATACTCGTCCTTAAATCCAGTATGCTCAGGCTAACCTCAGATGGAAATTAAGTACTTGGTTGTATTCAAAAGTTGAGATGGTCAAGTAGGGTGGAGATGAGACAAATAAGCTAAAACCCACATCACTTTATTAAAAGATATAAAAAAAAAGAAGCGAAAAAGATGTGTTTTTTGCCCGTTCAAAATGGGAGGACCAAGACACAGTAATTTATACTCAATCAGTTTGTCGAATAATAAGTTGCAAGGAAAAAATCCTATTCAAGTTACCTAAACTTTTCTTTGCTTTGAGGTTGAAATTACCAATGCTCTCTCTCTCTCTCTCTCTCTCTCTCTCTCTCTCTCTCTCTCTCTCTCTCTCTCTCTCTCTCTCTCTCTATATATATATATATATATATATATATATATATATATATATATATATATATATATAATATAAATGAAATATGTATTATATATATATAATATATTTATAAAATTTATAGATAAGTAAATATATATATGAATTATATATCAATATATCTATCTATCTATCTATCTATCTATATATATATATATATATATATATATATATATATATATATATATATATATGTGTGTGTGTGTGTGTCTATGTGTGTGTGTGTACACGAGTATATATATATATATATATATATATATATATATATATATATATTTATAAATATATACACACACATATATATATATGTATATATATTTATATATGTGTGCATGTGTGTGCGCTTACGCTTGTATATATATATATATATATATATATATATATATATATATATATATATATATATATATATATATATATATATGTGTGTGTGTGTATATATATATATATATATATATATATATATATATATATATATATATATATATATATATATATATGTGTATATATGATTATATATACACTTGTGTGTGTACATATATCTAGTGTTTAGTAACATAAGTGTTTATGTAATTGTGTATATTTGCATGTGTAAAGAGAAGAATGGAAAACGTATGAAGTGATCGGTATAAACTTTAAATCGGAAAAGCTTTGGACAATTATTAGTAAAGTTGATAGATTTTACAATTGTATAACCAGATGACCTATTCCAGCCTCAAGAATATTGTTACTGGAATTAGTGGAGAGAATAATCGAAAGGTTTTTAGATTTTGGGGCGTTGAAATTTATGAATTCCTCCATTTCAGTCAACCTGTTTTTCAGTATAATAATTATTCTTCTATGTAGTATCTATATTTTCATATCAAATATTGTTTATTGAGGCAAATAATTCTAAAGATTTCGCCTTTCTGTAACTTCAGCGATTGCTATGTCACTATTTTCGCGAAGAAAGAGTTAAATTGGAAACCTTTCGTTTTAACTACGTTGAATTTATGGACTTTTTCTTATAACATTTCATAACAATAATAAGACTGAATATTCAGATGAGCACAACTTTATTATAATATTTCAATATATTAGGAAATGCAACGTCAGAAACTCTTCGTATTGCATCAAAATATGAAGTTCGTAGATTCAGCGCCAGATTCTGGATATCTTTCATATTCATAAACATTATTCAATATTTTGCAGCTCTATTTGATTAAAAAATCAATCCTTTGACTCACTATCAAATTCAGTTAGTGCTCGAGTCCCTCGTTTTTCTATGTATGACATTTCTCATGTTAAGAAACAACCGTTTTTCACAATTACTTCCTCCATTTGATACAAGAGAAAAAATATAACGCCTTAATCAATTTTCTTGACAACTTTTTTGGAAAAAATGACTGCTTAGAAATAATGATAAAACTCAATATTTCCTTTTTAAAAAAAGGTCGTGTGACATGCTGAGTTCTTTTTTCTATTTATATTGAAAAAAAAAAATATTACTGAGCTCTTTTATTTTCCCAAGTTCCTGGACTGTAACATGGCTTAGGCCGGCGTTTTATCAATATGAATTAGGCTTTCAACGGACCATATCATTAGTTATTTGTTTTATATAAATGTTAGTTGAATTTCCCAACCCTCGTAAAGTCTTTTAAAAGTGCTAAAGAATTGTGGCTATGAGTAGACTTCGCTTCATAATTTTTTTGGAAACTAAGGAATTATTGATAAAATTATAGTAGAACTTTTCCTTTTCACTCTTAGTAACAGACAGTAGCTGCCCAGTTCCAGACCTCAGTCGCGTCAGGCTTTCAATAAAAGGGAAAAGGGATGTCAGTCAATAAGCAATGCCGGGAATAGAATGGGGAGTTCTGGCCAAGGTCAGAATCGGTAATCGTGTGATCCTTCAGAGGCATTTTCTAAAGGCATTATTTTTATTCCTTTAGTGGTGTATTGCAGTATCATCTTGAGGAACAAACAAATCTCTTGTTACTTATTGTGATGGGTTGAAATGCCATTTATATCCATACGCACATGATCCTTTTTATCTAGAAATTCGTTAATATTTGCTTTGGAAATTGGTATCCTTAAACACAAGTGTTAATTTTTAGTTGAAATTGGTTTCTGAAATATAAAATGCAGTCAAAAGTTAATCATTATCTTACATATTCATACATGCGTTGTACATAGCATAGCCAGCACAACTGAAATTATTATAATGCATTGAAATTTTACAAATATGTGTGACAAAAACTAACATGAAATGAAAAAAGAAAATGAAATTACCGCTTCTACGCTGTTCAGAAAAAAATCCCTCGAGGTCTGATGTCTGACATTTGAGCGTCTTTCCACCCAAACACCACACACGCATGATATCTTCGAATCCATTTTAATGTTTCTGGGAAGGAGACCTCTTTTTAGGTCTCTCATGTGAAGTAATTTTCCTTAGCCTTGATTCGTTTTGTGAGATCTGTTAGACCAGTGGTTCTCAACCTTTTTTTACCCATGGACCCCTTTTCCCTTCTCTTTTTTCCTGGTGGACCCCTTCATAACTATTGGTCATAAGACAATATTTTATTTTTCACTAATATGATTTATGAGGTTTTAATAAATAAACATAGTATATAATTAAGTTTTATTTTCAAATAAATACTAATTTAATGCAAATAAAGTATTCTACAACAATTATGTTAATAATAATAATAATAATAATAATAATAATAATAATAATAATAATAATAATAATAATAATAATAATAATAATAATAATAATAATAATATTATTAAAGAATATAGTGGTATTAATTCTTAACCAGTATCTTGTATTACAATATTATAATGTTTCTTCCATGGTCAAGCCGTTGGAAAGTAGAGATCAGGCATTTGAATTCACTGTAGCATTTATGTACAGTGGTTGAAATTTTGTATAAACAGTTAAAATGAAATATGTGATAAAAAAGAGAGATATGCATATTTATTCAATGAGGTCCCTGAGGTTGATGCTGCTCTGCGAGTTTCTTTATGTCTGGTTCCATCGATGTTAATGATAGTCGAAGATCACCTCTTTTCACAATGTCAAGTCTATTGCGAGCTTTTGATAAAGGTTGAAAAACGACTAAATCCCGATTCAACAAGATAAGATGTTGGAAAAGCGATAACATAGATCTGTGCTCTATTCCAGAGCAAAGGGTACTTTGTAGCAACATCATTTGTCTTCCATACATTGCACTTTCCATCTTTGAATTTTGCACGCATAATTTCATCACTTTGTAATTCGATAAGAGGCTCTTGCAAAGATATGTCTATATCGGCAACATTAACTTCGAAAGGAATTGAAACCCAAGTCTGTATAACCCTCATGAGTAGGTCACTAAACCGCTTTTGCACATCTGTATGCATAATTTCCATATATTCACCATATAATGCAAGATCTTCATCTTGTAAATCGCTGCTAACAGAGGCCAAACAAGGACACTGTTTAAAAGCAAATGATGAAAGGCAGAGGCAAGGGACAGTGACATTGCCCTAGCAAGCTGGATAATGCCCTAGAGACTGACTATATATACCTATGATCAACTCCCAGGCCCCCTCTCCATGCAAGCTAGGACCACAGAGGGCCAGGCAATGGCTGCTGATGACTCAGCAGATAGACCTATAGGCTCCCACAAACCAGCCATGCCTACCTCACAAAGATGGTGAGGTTGCAGCGACCAAAGCAATTAACGAGTTTGAGCGGGACGTTACCACATCGGTCACCACAACCAAGAGATGCATTACCCATTTTCGTGAGGGGCATCATCAAAAATGTTCTCCACAATATAGTCTTTATATTAAAGTGTGATTCTATCACTCAACCAAATATTGTCCTGAAGAGGAGTCACGATGTGATTCGAAACACGTGTTGACACCAACTAATAAATGAAGAAATGTAAATGCTGTTTTACTGTTATTTTCAAAACCATCTGGAGGACAGTTTGTTGAGAGAGAAACTATCTTCGACTTTTGGACGCCACTAAGATATTGTTTATTAATTGCAAACGTAAATTAACATGCCAAAGGACCATATATATATACATATATATATATTTATATATATATATATATATATATATATATATATATATATATATGTGTGTGTGTGTGTGTGCATGTGTGTGTGTATATGTCTGTGTCATTGTCTTAAATATATTTTCCCATCCTGAGTCCAATTTAATAACCGTCATGAATTTGACTAATTTGCCGAATGTACCTTACCAGCGATTCATTTAATTATTCCGATGAATTGAATCTCCCATTCAAGACAGTGGCCTCCGATAAAGAGAAATTGGTTTCCCTTCTCGAAGAAATGTTTGATTGGCAATTATTGTCACATTGCTTTAATGAATGCAATCATGGTATTGAACAGGAAGTGTCCTGAAATCTATAGGAGTTTTACAGACATACACAAACACACACACATTATATATATATATATATATATATATATATATATATATATATATATATATATATATATATATATATATATATATATATATATACAGTATATATATATATATATATATATATATATATATATATATATACTATATATATACAGTATATATATATATATATATATATATATTATATATATATATATATATATATATATATATATATATATACAGTATATATATATATATATATATATATATTTATATATATATATATATATATATATATATATATATATTTCTCAATAGGGATATCTTAACGTGGTGAAAGGACTTGTGTGTCGCCATGATCCGCAAAGTTGTAATAGTTAGGGCCACCCATAATAGGTTGGTTTTTTGTGAGCGATTAAACAAAAATCTCCCACCATCATCCATCTGCACTGGCCAGCGTGGTGATGAAAATGACCAAACTCCAGATATGACGGTAATTGTTTTACATTATATATCATGCCAGTACCCCCCCCCCCCTCTCTCTCTCTCTCTCTCTCTCTCTCTCTCTCTCTCTCTCTCTCCCCAAGAACGTCTCTGCGTATCACTTCCAATAACTCATATATCTTATTCATAATTTCAACATCAATTCAGCATCGGAGCGTCCATTGCTACCAAGAGGTAACTACTATCCCTTCCCTTAGTCTCCCCCCCCCCCCTTCTCCATCCAGCACCCCCACTCCTCTCCCCGAACTCCCTCTTTGGGAAGTCATCATCTCCAGTCGAAGTCAATCCCTTATGACGAGAAAATCCGTCTGAGATTTTGCATATCTTATTTGGGAATTTGGGAATTGATACTTGTATTATTTTTCTTATTTTCCATGTGTAAATTTTTTTTTTATTTTATTTATTTATTCTTTTTTTTTTAAGCGGTTTGATCGAGTTGGTTTTTATTGTCTGAAAGTTTGTAATACCTAACTTTTATTTTTTGCCTTCAGGTTGGTTTTATATTTGTTTATTTTTATTTTCAGTGATTTCATTAATTTGGTATTCACTGTCTGTAAGTTTGGAATACCTCACTTACGACATTTCTGTAGTTTTTATTTTTCTACTTTTTGTGTGTAAAGTTTGAGGCTGGTTTTATTTCTGTTTATTTTTATTATGAGTGATTTTTAGTGTCTGTAAGTTTGGATACCTCACTTTCGAGATTTCTGTTGTCGTTGTTTGTTTTTACAAATCTTGTGTAAAGTTTGAGGTTAGTTTTATTGGCAGCTTTTGAAGGGTTTTGATCTAGGTAGTTTTTAACTCAGAAATTTTAGAATATCTTACTTTTGGAATTCCCGTTTTTATAGTTCGTTATATATTAGGAGTTAAATGGCAGGACAGGATTCGAAATGAAACTACAAGAGAGATTGCTCGAGTTCCGTATGTGGATTAGATCATGGTGAATGGATATGGAGATGGTTTGGTAATGCGCCGGCGGGGGGTGGGGGGGGAAGGCCTGCCCAGCGTGGGTTGGGGGGGGGTAGCCGGCCCAGCGCCAGCAGTGGGGGGGACGGGGAAGCCAGCCCAGCGCCGGCGGGGGGGAGCAGGGAAGCTGGTGGGGAGGGGAGAAACCGGCCCAGCACCAGCAGGGGGGGGGGAAAGCTGGCCCAGTGCCAGCGGGGGGGGGGGATGGGGGGAAGCTGGCCCAGCGCCAGCGGGGGGGGGGGAAGCTGGCCCAGTGCCAGCAGGGGGGGGGGAAGCCGCACAGCGCTGGCGGGGGGGGGGGGAAATCCGCACAGCACCGGTGTGGGGGAGGGGGGGGAAAGCCGGTGGGGGGGGGGGAAGCTGGTCCAGCGCTGGGGGGGGAAGCCGGACCAGCGCCGGGGCGGGGGGGGGGGGGGGGGGGCAGGGGGGCAGGGGAGGGGCAGGGGTGGGGGGGCAGGGAAGCTGAACCAGTGCCGGCAGGGGGGTGGGGGAAGCCGGCCTAGCGCCAGCGGGGGGGGGGGGAAGCTGGCCCAGCGCCGGTTGGGGCCGGGGAGCCCTTCCTTCCCACCGGGAAGGGGGGAGCCCAGCCAGGCCAACGATATAGAGTTTCTGTATCAGGCTTAGTTTTAAGAAAAAAAAATGACAAAGACGTCTTCATAAGAGAATGCGGTTTATGGAGCTCCCGATTTATTTTTAGAAAGTCTTCAGAGGAGAAATTCATTCTTTCGACGCATACATATTCTCTCTCTCTCTCTCTCTCTCTCTCTCTCTCTCTCTCTCTCTCTCTCTCTCTCTCTCTCTTATATCTGATAGTACTCTGAAAAAGGAGCAAATTAAACGAAGCTAAAAAGGGAAAGCTTGAAAGAGAACAAATTTGTTTTCAGCGTAAGAATAATCTTCCCCGCCGAAGACATTTAGAAGATTCTTGATCTTCAACACGAATCAAAGAGTGGTGTTAGGTATTGTTTTAATCTTCAGATGTTTCAATAATTATCATCACTACTATATAGAAAATTTAAAATGAAGATGGACGGACTAATAGAGAATGAACGGAGATAAATGAGGACTTGGAAAAGGTTGCAAAATTTTGTCCAGGATTCTTTCGTTGCTCTTGCCCGAGTTTGGTCTTCAGGTTTTATGATGGAGGCGAATATTGAAAGATCTGAAAGATAACCAAATCTCTTCAATCCGACTTAAGAAAAAGAATGACGAAGTTTTCATAAGAGAATTCTTTTTCTGGAGCAGAGAAGAATTTCATCCTTTTGACGCACACATTCTCTCTCTCTCTCTCTCTCTCTCTCTCTCTCTCTCTCTCTCTCTCTCTCTCTCTCTCTCTCTCTCTCTCTCTCTCTTTCTCTCTCTCTCTCTCTCTCTCTCTCTCTCTCTCTCTCTCTCTCTCTATCATTGCATCCTTTTGGTGCCTACATATTCTCTCTCTCTCTCTCTCTCTCTCTCTCTCTCTCTCTCTCTCTCTCTCTCTCTCTCTCTCTCTCTAGAAAAATTGCATCCTTTTGGCGCCTACATTTTCTCTCTCTCTCTCTCTCTCTCTCTCTCTCTCTCTCTCTCTCTCTCTCTCTCTCTCTCCAGAGGTAGAAAAAACTTAGAGTAATTAGGGGTGAAGTTCGGAAGACAGAAATCCAAACCCAACGACAACAGAAACTCTTTTCTTTTATATAAAAACTATTCTAATTATGTTTTATATAAAAGAGAAGAGTTCCTGTTGTCGTTGGGTTTGGATTTCTGTCTTCCGAACTTCAGACCTAATTACTCTAAGTTTTTTCTACCTCTAGAGTCACTATTTCAAAGGCTTAAATCTCTGCCCTTTGACATGAATCTTGGTAACCTGCAATCCAAACTATATGAAATATCACATGCTGCATTTGGGAAACTAAAAACCAGGTGGACACCCTTTTTTAAGAAAACAGATTTTGATATATTGAGGAATCTTGCCAATAGAGATAATCTTATCATTACTAGACCGGATAAAGGCAAAGGAACTGTCATTTTAGATAAGGAGGAATATGTGGGAAAAATGGAAAGTATTTTAAATGATGAATCTAAATTTTTGAAAATTGGTGAGCCTAATTTTAATAATATTTTTAAAACCGAGGAT
>NC_090727.1:50457955-50472955 GCF_036898095.1 Palaemon carinicauda
TTCACCCAGTTGATGTATCCCCACTCATATTTATAAAAAGGATTTCAAATTGGAATCATTGTATTAACTATGATAGCTTCGTGGTCGCCTACTGGGCTTGGAATAACGTCCGAATCGAGTACCATTTCCTTATTATTAGTAATTAGTAAATCTATCAACGTTGCTGAGTCTGAAGTTACTCTGATTGGTTTTGTAATGAGTTGTTGTAACTTTAGGTTATTTACAACTTTATCAATTTTGTTGTCTGTTTTGAGCAAGTGGTCGTTAAAATCTCCAAGTATAAAAATAGGCTTGTTTCGTAAAATTACGTTTTTAAAAGAATCTGAAATATAATTAAAAGATGAAACATTTGCTTTTGGGTGACGGTATATAAAACCTAAGATAATTGACGGTAATTCACGGTGTTGTACTGATAACCATTTAGCTTCAATGCCCTTCTGTTTTTCAATGCAATTATTTATTACATTCACCTTTGAGTAATCTTTGACATATATGCAAACTCCACCCCCTCGGCCATGATCATCTCGATAAAGTTGATAAGAGGGAATATTAATATATGCATCATTCATATGAGGATATAGCCACGTTTCACTCACACATAAAATATCAAAATTGTCTTTTTCTAATAAAAGTTCAATTACATGTTTATTGCTTAAAAGTGATTGTGCATTAATATATACCCTATAATAGCTATAAAATTACAGCGATTGGTAGACCTAAACTCTTCGCCACTATCATCTTGGCCATCTTTCTAGTTCTTTTGCAAAATACTACGTGGCAGTAATTACATTTTACTTTATGGTCGTATCTACAATTTGACTGTCTGTGGTTAAATTCACCACAGTTGTAGCAACCTCTTCCGTACGTCGGTCTATTGTCAGAAAAATTATTCCTAGGGGCATAACGATTAAAATGGTTCAAACTATTGTTTTTTTGTCTATTCCTAACACTATGAGTCTCAACTTGATCTCTCCTATTATTTCCAGTTCTCAATTTATATGCCATTGAATGGCTGGGGTCACTTCCATATCTAAAGTTTCTATGGTTTCTTACATTGTGATTTCCATAGTTATTCTTTATTACAGATCTTTTTCCACCATTGTATTGTTTGTGTGCCTTCCATTTAGTCTCATTCCAGTTTTCTCTAACAATACTACCCTGAGATGTGGATACGATTGCATCCAATAACCTGACTGTTCCTATTCTACTTAAATTATCATATGACAGACCATCTTTATTATCATAGCAGTTTTCATCTATGTCTCCCGTTCCAAGCCTGAAATAGTTCTGGGTCCCAATATAAATAACACCGTTGTCTTGACACCAGCCAAGCAACTTAGTAGTAAAATCATTAATTTTTTTAACAAGATCATCTGACTTCAAGCTTGGAACAAGCTCACATATTTTAATGCTGATATGTTCATTTTTACTTTTCCACTCTGCGACAATTTCAATTTCATCCAAAACCATCTCCGATACATAATGTTCCCCCAAGAATGTCCTGAGCACCACCATAGATAATGCATTCGCTTAAGGGGTGATCCAGATTTTCCTTTATCCATGACTTAATTAGGGACATATTTGCTTCAGGGAGGGTCCTAATTAGAGTGTTTTCTTTAAAGTCACTTCTTCTTACTTCCTGTAAACTCGAATCTCCTATAAGCAACGTTTTCTTCTCATCTAAAATAGAACCGAGTCTATCGCCATGACCATCACCTCTTTAAAGACACTCTTCTGTAATGCTTCTTGCAGTGTTTTGATTTTCTCCTCTGCTATAAAGACTAGAGTTTTAAGTTCTTGGATTTCTGCGTCCTTTTCTCTCAGGTTGTTGTTAATGACATAAAAGTTATCACTTGTTTCTGTTTTCAAATTTCCTCAGTAGTTCTGTATATCGTCGATCTTCATTTTCCCCTTCTAGATCAGGTGACATTACCTGGTGTGTTGTTGCTGTTTCTAGTGGTGATCCTTGTAAGTTCGAATAATAGAGCATCAGTTTATCAATTAGATTTTCCTTAGTCGGCCAAATCCCACTTATTTGTATTTGACTACAGAATTTTTGTATTTCACATTTTGTGTAATTTCGATGTAGAACCTCCCAAGTTAGATTCCTTAAGGTGGAAAACGGTGGATGATTTTTCGACATGGTCCCAGCTGTCACTCCTTGTAACACTTGATCGTTATTTCTTCTGTAGTTGTTCGACTAGACCTTTTATATATTTGCTCACAGTGTAAATGCTCCTAAGATTATCACGTGTTTTAGAGGATAAGTGAACTGGGTTTTAATCTCATATGAGAAACAGCAATGCTATTTCTGGAGAGAGTTAGTAGTGACAGGAAAGGGATTGAGAGGGAGGAGGAAAGGAGGAGGTAGGGAGTGAGAGGGAGGAGGAAAGGAGGGGGAAGGGAATGAGAAGGAGAGAGGAGAGAAGGGGAAGGGAGTTCGAAGGAGGTAGGGAAGAAGGGGGAAGGGAGGGAGAAGGGGGAGGAAAGGGGATGGAAGGGAGTGAGTAGAAGAGAGGAAAGGAGGGGAAAGGGAGTTCGAAGGAGGGAGGAAAGGGGGGGAAGGGAGTGAGAAGGGGGGAAGGATAGAAGCAAGAGGGAGGAGGAAAGGAGGAGGTAGGGAGTGAGAGGGAGGAGGAAAGGAGGGGGAAGGGAGTTAGAAGGAGGGAGGATGGGAGGGGGATGGGAGTGGGAAGGGGGGGAGGAAAGGAGGAGGAAGGGAATGAGAAGGGGGAGGAAATGAGAGAGAAGGGGTGCGGAAAGTAGGGGGAAGGGAGGGAGAAGGAGGAAGGAAGGGAAGAGGAAGGGAGTGAGTAGGTGGAAGGAAAAGAGGAGAAAGGAAGTGAAAATGGGTGAAGAAAGGAGGGGAAGGGGAGTGAGAAGGAGTGAGTAAAAGAGGGGGAAGGGAGTGGGAAGGAGGGAGATAAGGAGGGGGAAGGAAGTGGAGGAAAGGAGGGGTAGGGAGTGGAGGAAAGTATGGAATTAGGGGAAGGGAGTGGAGGAAAGGAGGGAAGGAGGGGGAAGGTAGTGATAGGGGGTAGGAAATGATAGGGAAGGGAGTGGGAAGGAGGGAGGAAAAGAGTGGAGAGGGAGTGAGAAGCAGGAAGGAAAGGAGGGGGAAGGTTGTGAGAAGAGGGAGGAAAGGAGGGGGAAGGGAGGGGGAAGAGGGTGAGAAGGCTGAGGAAATTAGAGAAAATGGAGTGGGAAGGGAGTGAAAGGGAGAAGGAAAGGGTGAGGGAGGGATAGAGAAAGGAGGAGGAAAGGAGGAGGAAGGGAGTGAGAAGGAGGAAGGAAAGGAGGGGAAATGGAGTGGGGAGGGGGGTAGGGAATGGAGGTGAAGGGAGTGGGAAGGAGGGAGGAAAGGAGGAGGAAGAGAGTGAGAAGAAAGGAGGAAAGGAGGGGGAAGGGTGTGAGAAGGCGGAGGAAAGGAGGAGAAGGGAATGGGAAGGAGGGAGGAAAGGAGGAGGAAGGGAGTGAGAAGAAGGGTGGAAAGGAGGGAAATGGAGTGTGGAGGGTGAGGAAAGAAGGGGAAGGGAGTGGGAAGGAGGGAGGAAAGGAGGAGGAAGAGAGTGAGAAGAAAGGAGGAAAGGAGGGGGAAGGGTGTGAGAAGGTGGAGGAAAGGAGGAGAAGGGAATGGGAAGGAGGGAGGAAAGGAGGAGGAAGGGAGTGAGAAGAAGGGTGGAAAGGAGGGGAAATGGAGTGTGGAGGGTGAGGAAAGAAGGGGAAGGGAGTGGGAAGGAGAGAGCAAAGGAAGGGGAAGTGAGTGAGAGGAAGGGATGAAAGGAGGGGAAGGGGGGAGGAAAGGAGGAAGAAGGGAGTAAGAAGGAGGGAGGAGAGGAGGGGAAGGAGAGGGGGTGGAAGGAAGTGAGAAGGAGAGAGGAAAGGAGTGGGAAGGGAGTTCGAAGGAGGGAGGAAAGGAGGGGAAAGGAGTGAGGAGGGAGGAGGAAGGGAGTAGGAAGGAGGGAGGAAAGGAGGGGGAAGGAGGGAGGATAGGAGGGAGAGGGAGGAAGAGGGAGGAGGAAAGGAGGGGGGAGAAGGGATGATAGGAGGGAGAGGGAGGAGGAAAGGAGGAGGTAGGGAGTGAGAGGAAGGAGGAAAGGAGGTGGGAAGGGAGTGAGAAGGAGGGAGGATGGGAGGGGGATGTGAGTGTGAAGCGGGGAGGAATGGAGGGGAAGGGTTCCTCTGGGTGCTTTCAGAGGATACCCATGATTCCTCCGGAATCACCGGAGGTGCTTCCATCATTCATTTAATTTAGCCTTGTAATAGAAAAAGAAATTTTTCTGAAGACTTTGAAACTAGCTTATGACTTTGGAGAGAACTAAAAGTGTCTAGATCCTCTATGGAAATTTCATATGATCACAATGTCTTCAAGGGATTATGGAAGGCAAGGCAGGGGTCATCTGTCTTTTTCTGATATAAAACTGAATCAAAATGAGTAATGAAATCACCTCCGGCAATTCAGGAGGAATCAAGGGTTTTCAGTTCATCCAAGAAGACCACCTTTGGTGCCTCCCGAAGGAGCCGAAAGACCCACTTTCCACCAAGATGGGAATCGCTGGGATTCTCTCTGGAGGATAAGAAGCTGGATTATCGAAGGTTTTTTTTTTTTGTGGGGGGGAATATATAAAAAAAGAAAAATATCCGATCTGTTGATAAACACTAACATCTATTTCTGACGTCGAATTGATATTAAGAATAATTCATTATTATCGAATATGTGTTATTTCATACTACTCGACTTCTGCAGTATTCTCTCTCACACACACACATTCTCTCTCTCTCTCTCTCTCTCTCTCTCTCTCTCTCTCTCTCTCTCTCTCTCTCTCTCTCTCTCATACATATATTGTGATAGATTCTATCTCTGATCGGTTTGAACAATT
Organism: Palaemon carinicauda; assembly: GCF_036898095.1. Taxonomy (NCBI): domain Eukaryota; kingdom Metazoa; phylum Arthropoda; class Malacostraca; order Decapoda; family Palaemonidae; genus Palaemon; species Palaemon carinicauda. The sequence continues at coordinate 50,462,836 of NC_090727.1, forward strand.
ATTACATTTTCACATTTTCACGTTCATCTCTCTCTCTCTCTCTCTCTCTCTCTCTCTCTCTCTCTCTCTCTCTCTCTCTCTCTCTCTCTCTCTCTCATATATATATATATATATATATATATATATATATATATATATATATATATATATATATATATATATATATATATATATATATTGTGCTTGCTCTCAGATATATAAATTTTTTCTTTGATCGGTTTGAACAATTATTACTTTTTCACGTTCATCTCTCTCTCTCTCTCTCTCTCTCTCTCTCTCTCTCTCTCTCTCTCTCTCTCTCTCTCTCTCTCCCTGGGGATGGATCATTTGTTCAGCTTGATTGGTTTTGGTTATGTTCATTATTCGAAATTCGTTTATATACTTTCCTGTCTATGAATGTATACTTTGTTTAAAATATTAATGCAAACACGTATTAACTATTTCTGCTAATAAGCATACTTTCTCACAAAGACAAACATTCATTTTCACACGTTAATAAGGGACCATACGAAAACTGATCCTTTCTTTATCCCCTTAAGCAAGAAACCAGTAATGTTTAAAACAATAAGGAATAAAAAAAAAGTTATTCAAGATTAAACGATTAATCGAAGTGACTGTGAAAGCAAAAACATCACGTGAAACTTAAGCAAAATAAGAGGATCAAATTTGTCACTATTTGATGACTGACTCTAATTGAAAACTCACACTGGTCTTATTGGATGCTCGTTTTAGAAATATCTTCATATCAAGTGGATATCAAGTCGTGGCCATATTGAATTTCCATCGATAGTTGCATTACAAAGTCTGACACACATAACATGCTCGTGTTTGTTTGTGCCTGCGAGTCTGTGGAGAGAGAGAGAGAGAGAGAGAGAGAGAGAGAGAGAGAGAGAGAGAGAGAGAGAGAGAGAGAGAGAGTATGTATCAACCAATTGGGAAAGCTCAAAAATGTTACACGGAAATATATCATTATTATTATTATTATTATTATTATTATTATTATTATTATTATTATTATTTTTATTATTATTAAGCTACAACCCTAGTTGCAAAAGCAGGAAGCTATAAGCCCAAAGGCTCCAGCAGAGAAAATTAATTTAAAAAAGCTACTAGAATTCTTGATACAAATTTAACCTTTCAAAACTAATTTCCTAATAAAGGAAATATTAAGCATATAACGTAAATCAGTAGGAATAAATATCATCAAGTATACAATACGGTTAAAAGATTGAACATTTTGGCACTACATTACGATGTACGAGGATCAGACCTTCAATACTTTGAATCCTTTTCTTCATCTTAGCTAGTCTTCTCACATACATTAACTCTGTTGGTCTTGTGTCATTCCAACTTTGAAAATAATTGTGGCCAAATATGTATGTCCTACATGCCGGTCTAGGACGTTTTTGGCGCAGGAAATTTTGGAGCAGGACTTTTTTATTTTTCAATAGACACTCAAAAAAGTCCCATTTTCCCAGTATGCTCACAGAAAATAATCCTTTTTTGTTGAAATAATATAAGTACCTTTGCAAATAAGATCTCGTTTATGGGATTAAAATCATGAGGATTAAACATTCCAAGTTTTTTGTCAGAATATTAATCTTAAATCTATTTGAATGATAAGTTCAATGTACTGCACGTGTTTCCCAATCGTACATTGTAATGGTATTTCTTATTTTTCTTTATCATTATGTATTGCGCCCTACACTTCTCTATCAACAGAACCGGTTTGAGCAAGTTTTTTTTGCATTGATCAGTTTGAGTTTTTGGGACCTTCTTACATTGAAACTGATGTATGAAAAGCTCGCTCTATTGAAATAAAGTTCGTTGCATTCGCCTTGTCTTTCAGTTAAGCCATGAGTGGCGATAAGTACAACAAAACGGAGATTCGAGATTCTTTTCGTAGCTACCGAGAATCCTAATGAAAGAATTTGATTTTTCTTAAGACGATATTGAAATATTTCTCTGTCTCTTAGTATAAAATACAGCATGTAAGCATACTGGAACCCGCAAACCAGGTTATCTTGAGGGGTATCATTATTACTTGCTAAGCTACAACCCTAGTTGGAAACACAGGAGGCTATAAGCCCAGAAGCCCCAATAAAGAAAATAGCAAAGCGAGGAAAGGCAAATAGCAAAAATTGAATATTTCAAGAACAGTAACATTAAATATAAACATTTTAAGAACAGTAACATTAAATATAAATATTTTAAGAACAGTAACATTGAATATAAACATTTTAAGAACAGTAACATTAAATATAAATATCTATATATAAACTATAATTCATTAAAACAAGAGGAAGAGAAATTAGATAGAATAGTGTGCCTGGGGGTCCACTCAAGCAGACAGTGGAAGACCATGGTGCAGAGATTATGCCACTACCCAAGACTAGAGAACAATGGTTTGATTTTGGAGTGTCCTTCTCTTCCTTTTTTAAATTTTTTTATAGTTTTTATATGATAGATCTAATTTAATGTTGTTTATGTTTTTTTTAATAGTTTATCTTAATTGTTCATTATCTTTCTTGCCGTTTATTTATTTTCATGTTTCATATCCTCACTGGGCTATTTTTAACTGTTGGAGCACTTGGGCTTATAGCATCCTGCTTTTATTTGTAGCTTAGCAAATACTACTACTACTACTACTACTACTACTACTACTACTACTACTACTACTACTACTACTACTACTAATAATAATAATAATAATAATAATAATAATAATAATAATATCTGCAACTTACAGTGCAGCTAAAGTACAAACTTTTCTTTATTTGGGACTTCACAGAAATCAAAACTTGAAAGCCCTGTAGGGAGATGAGTGTTTTACTCTCCTTCTTCTTCAACAAAGGGGGACCGAAGAACCCTGTGCGAGCAAGCGAGCAGTCAGGTGATAACTGAGATTCGAGGTGAATGCAACTAACTTTATTCCGACAGACAGCGAGTTTATAAACAAGAGTTTCAGAGCAAGAAGGTCACAAAACTTCAAACACGAAAATTCCTGATAAAAAAAAACGGTATAAACAATTTATGGTAACAGTGAGTTGTAGAGCGAGATGAAAATAAAACATAGAATAACATTCAAGTGTACCAGCACGTGTGAAACACGTGATATTCACACGCGCGGAAAACCTTTTTACTAAGAGCTCCTCCTCCACCTTGAACTACAATATATTTGCAACCTTAACTATCCCACTTCCTAGGGCAGAAACACACAGTTTGCACTGTTTAATGCCTCAATGGTAAAAGTCCCCGTTTAATAAGTCGATGCGACGTATATGATCGTGTTAGCACTGAAAGGGCCATATGGGATCATTTGCAATTCATGAGTATTTACTCTCTCAAGGTGTTCACAGCTCTCAAGTATGAGTTCCGCATCCTTGGAGCACGTTGCAATAGAATACCAACACCTACTTTCCTTGGGCAAAAGTGTGTACTTAATACCACTCAATAACACCATGTTAGTCAATTTTAATTAGCTGATCAGGTTTGTTGTGTATATATATGTATATATGTATATATATATATATATATATATATATATATATATATATATATAATTTATATATATATATATATATATATATATATATATATATATATATATATATATATATATATAAATATATATATATATATATATATATATATATATATATATATATTTATATATATCTATGTATATATATACATATATATATATGCATATATATATATATAATATATATATATATATATATATATATATATATATATATATATATATATATATATGCATGTATGTAAGAACAGTATGTGTATATAACATGAGAGAGAGAGAGAGAGAGAGAGAGAGAGAGAGAGAGAGAGAGAGAGAGAGAGAGAGAGAGAGAGAGAGAGAGAGAGAGTCTTGACATCAGAGTTATCACTTACTATCTGATATAGCATAATATAACGGCTTTTTCATTGCTTCCAATTCAAGTATATATTCAAGAATAATATATATATATATATATATATATATATATATATATATATATATATATATATATATATATATATATATATATACATTTATCAGTTTATATATATATATATATATATATATATATATATATATATATATATATATATATATATGTACATAAAGTTCTATGATGGGATAATGGGGTCAACTGGGAGTACTCCCACCATTAAAAAGATGTGTGTTTATGGAATTACAGTAAATGGGAATATTATTGAGTGACACGGAGATAAAATGACAAATCTAATATAGAACAAAATGGAAAGATTATTCGAGGAAAAACTGTTCGATATATAAAAAAAGATGAATGTAAGTATATATATATATATAAGAGCAGAATGAAATGGGAAAAATTATGTGAAATGAGAATAGAGAGCGGAAATAGAAGTTAACTGAAAAACTTAATGCGACCGAGCATCTTTCTTACAATAGATTTTTTTTTCTTTTATGAAAGACAAGGCGAAAATGTATGCCGAGTTCTTAACCCAATACTCCTTTATGGAAGTGCAGTGTCACCGATGAATGTAGATAAGAAAATATATAATCTGAAGATGTAAAGATGAACGATCTGTTTAGCCTAGGTATCGTGCGAAGTATTGAAATGGTGGGGAGCATAATGCTATATAAGAAAATTTAGGTATATTATTATTATTATTATTATTATTATTATTATTATTATTATTATTATTATTATTATTATTATTAACTAAGCTTTTACCACAGTTGGAAAGCGGGGTGATATAAGCCTAAGGACTCTAACAGAGAAAATAGCCTAGTGTGAAAAGCAAATAAGAAGACAGAATAGTGTGCCTGAGTGTACCTTCAAGCTAGAGAACTCTAACCTAAGACAGTGGAAGATCATGGTACAGAGGTTATGGCACTGCCCAAGACGAGAGAACAACGGTTTTATTTTTGTGTGTCCTTCTCCTAAATGGGTTTCTTATCAGCTTAAGAGTATTTTCTACCTTTACCAAGAGGAAAGTAGGCACTGAACAATTTCACTTCAGTAGTTATCCCCTTGAATGAAGGCGAATATTTTTATTATCGTAAGTGTTTTCAGGTGCATGAGGAAAGAGGATAATGTGTAAATAATAAGCCAGATTATTCAGAGTATGTGTAGGCAAAGGACAATCAGCAATAACCAGAGAGGGATCTAATGTAGTACTATCTGGTCAGTCAAAGGACCCAACAACTTTCTAGAAGTAGTATCTCAATGGGTGACAGGTGCCTTGGCCAACCTTCTACCAAAGGCCTTATTGTTGTGAAAGTTTTCTGTACGGAAATATCAATAACTCAGCCAGTTAAGTGTAAAGGTTACGGCATTTGTTTTATGTTTTACATTCTCAGGAGAAAAAAAATCAAAACAATGTTGTTGGTATGCTTCTAAAGAGAGATGGGATTTGAAAAACAAAAAGCCCAGCCCTTCCTGGAAACACAAACACAAATCTAATAATTGGACAAACGAGAGCCAAAATGTCGACCGTGCCCCACAAATGGAAATCTGAAATGTTATAAAGGGAAGGAAGGTGGCAGGATCAAATGGAAGGCTCGAGAAACTGTTAACCAGAATGAGGGCCCTTGAAATTCAGTCAGATTTCATCTTCCTTGTGAGTGATGGTGTTACTTGTTTTGCAAAGAGTTATCGGAAAACTTCTGAAGGTTATTTTTTGAAGATTAAATTTTTCTTTTTTAACTGTGCTTCTATTATAATTTCTATCTATTTTCTTTCTTTACTTATTTATCATTTCCAGAAGCATTCGTACAAACTTCTATCTTGGCTCGTTTCGTTTAATATAATAACTTAAGGGGTACTCAGTAGAGCGCAGACCTCCGCCAAGGCAATTTAATTTTCGATCTTTACTTTGCTTGACCTTGATCTTGACCTTTGACTTGAACCTATATTAATTCAAGTCTCTATGACAACGATGTCCAAACTTATGGCGGATTACGTGATTTGGACATTTTGCTTGACCGTGACCTTAACCTTTATCCTTGACCTTCCAAAATTTAATCATATCCAGCTATTTACATAACAATTAACCCCTGCAAGTTTCATTACTTTACGATTAAAATTGTCGCCAAGAAGCTGTCAGCAAACAAACCCACACACGCACGCACAAAAACACACAAACAGGGGGTAAAACATAACCCTCGAAATTCATTGACGGAGGTAATAATAATAATAATAATAATAATAATAATAATAATAATAATAATATTCACGCTACGCTATTTGATTTTCCTCCATATTACACAAAGTGGTGCAAAACAGGCTAGCATTCATTACGTTGAACGCTTCGTGTTTACAGATGCATGAAAAGAAATATTCTAATCTACTCTCTTATGCAAATTGTTCAAATGCTTCAGGGATTCTGCCTGGCTTCCACACACACACACACACACACAGACACACACCCACCCACACACCCACACACACACACACACACACACACACACATATATATATATATATATATATATATATATATATATATATATATATATATATATATATGTATATATAATATATACAGTCTATATATATATGTATATATATATATATATATATATATATATATATATATATATATATATATATATATACATTTGAAAGTATGTAATTACCTATATATCTATCTATCTATCTATCTATCTATCTATCTATATATATATATATATATATATATATATATATATATATATATATATATATATATGCTTTACTGCCACAAGGGTCACGTGGCTTGGTATACGCAAAAGCCAGTAAGAAATAATAAAAAGCTTTAGTACCAAGCGCTTTCGTGCATTTTAATACACTTCTTCAGGGTACAATAAAAAGTGAGACATAGTTGAAGGACGTCAATAAGTAAAATAGGATAAAAACAAATAACAAAATTTTTTGAACTGTAGAGAAATGATAGAAAAACCAAGTCAGCTAACTAGCATTGTCAAACAAACAACCCACAGCCAAAATTGTACTTGAACGCAAACTGGTCATAAACACAAAAAAAGTTAAACAAAAATTATGTGAATTTGAATTGTTGAACAATATTGGTCATGAGGAAATTATCCAATTTATATAAACCAGCACTAATATTAAAAACACAATCCGACTTTATCTTTATAATACTTGATTCTATAATATTTCTCTTCACAACATCTTTACAAAATAGCAGCTCTTTAGATTTCTTCCAGTCTATCAAATGATTATAGTCATTCATATGAACGAATAGTGCGTTAGACATATTACCAACTCGAACGCAGTATTTATGTTGATTTATCCTTGTTGCCAGCATTTTACCACTTTGCCCAATATATTTCAAATTACAACCACTACATGGAATTTCATATATGCAGCCTACACTATTACGCGGAGAGTTCTTTATCAAAATACACTTTATAATAGAAGAATTTCTAAAAACAACATTAACCTTAAAAAATCTTAAAATTTTGGGTAGACAGAGAAAACTATCATTATACGGTAAAACTAATAAATTATCATGATTAAAAGATGTTACATTGTCAATTGCATAATAAGTTTTTTTGGCTTTTTGTAATGCTATGTCAACTAAGAATCTTGGATACTTCAAATTAAAGGCAATATCGTATATTCTTAAAAACTCATCATCTAAAAATTCTGGGCTACAAACTCTAAGAGCTCTCAAAAACATTGAGGAAAAAACAGAGAGTTTTACTTTAATGTGGTGATTAGAATAAAATTGAATGTAAGACGATACATTGGTGGGTTTTCTAAAAACGCTAAACTTGAATCTATTATTATGTCTATGAACATTTACGTCTAAAAAGGGCAGAACAGAACTTCTTTCTTCCTCAATTGTAAAATTAATAGACGGAACCAGTGAGTTTAGTCTAAGTAAAAAAAAACAGATACATCTTCATTTAAAGGCCATATACAAAAAATGTCATCAACATAGCGAGACCACAAAACTCTTCCCGGCAAAATATTCACTAAAAGCTTCTTCTCAAAAAATTCCATATAAATATTACTTAAAAGAGGTGATAAAGGGTTACCCATTGTCATTCCAAATTTTTGCTCATAAAAATTCCCATTAAAAGTAAATTTACAATCTTTGATGCACAGTTTAATCAATTCTAACATAGTATTACATGGCAGAGAAAATTATTAATTAGGCAATTCTTCGGTTAAAAAATCTAATAGATCATCAACTGGAACTTTAGTAAAAAGTGATGTTACGTCAAAACTTATCATTTTAAATACAAAATCAATATTGTAACTTCTTAGACGATTAAGGAAATCAACATTATTTTTCACAGAGAAGCCAGAAATATTTCCTAACAAGGGGGACAACTCTTTCACTAGCCATTTTGATGACCCCACAGAACTAATTATGGGTCGAACTGGATTATTAGGCTTATGTGTTTTGATTAACCCGTACATATAAGGCAACGATGCCCACACAGTACAAAACCTTCTAATCAATCCATCTTTTCCTCGTAACAATGTTTTTATTTTCTTATTAAAATTATTATTGACCTTTTCAAGTGGGTTAAAATTAAGAATGGAATAAGCTTCTTGGTCACTTAAAATTTCTAACATTTTATCAACATAGTCATTCTTATTCATCAACAAAAGTGTATTAGATTTGTCTGCTTTTGTTATATGAAGACTTTCGTCCTTTTTTAGTTTCCTGTAAGCATTTAAAAACCTATTGGGAACATTAGCGTAACATTTAACAGAGGAATCCCCATAAACTACACCTTTACAAATATTAAAATCTTCATTAGACAATGATCCAAATTTTTCCAAATTACAGAATGATTTACCTATTTCTACCCAATCCACTTTCTTATCACAAACAGAAAAGTTGATACCATACCCAAGAGCTGCGATAGTAACATTATCTAGTACTTTATCTGAAAGATTGCAAATAAATCGTGGGTTAGCATTCTTGTTCCAATCACTGTTTTCTATGAGACGTTCTAGTTTTCGATCGAGTCCGCTCTTCAAACGACGACACTGGCTTCTCAGTTTATCATAACAATAATCAAGTAACTGTGGCTTCCAATCAGACAGGATGGCTTGATTAAAACTATAGCTTTTGGATCTTAGGAGTCTGAAATTTTCTTCAACATCCACTTTTGTTAACTCAATGTATTTCTGCAGAATAAGTCGTTGATATTCCTCAAATGGTTTGTCTGAAAGATGGCGATGTTTCTTGGATAAAAAAGATCTAAGCATAACATATTCATTCAAACACCTACGTAGAAATTCAAGTTGTAACTTCAGCTTGTGGGCTTTGATAAGAGAAGAACGAAATCCAATCACAAAAGGTAGTAGTGACGGGTAGAGTATCCGAAAGGTAGCAAAAATCGTGAAGAGGCACCTGGCATCCATAATGCTTTACTGCCACAAGGGTCACGTGGCTTGGTATACGCAAAAGCCAGTAGGAAATAATAAAAAGCTTTAGTAACAAGCGCTTTCGTGCACGAAAGCGCTTGGTACTAAAATTTTTTATTATTTCCTACTGGCTTTTGCGTATATATATATATATATATATATATATATATATATATATATATATATATATATATATATAAATATATATATATATATATATATATATATATATATATATATATAAATATATATATATATATATATATATATATATATATATATATATATATATATAATATATATATATATATATATATATATATATATATATATATATATATATATATATATATATGGGTCATTATCAAAAGATTGACATGACGGAAGAGTGACAAAATTGCAGAAATTCAAAAGTGACAAGACAGGAGTGACATCACGGAATAATTCTAAATATATGCAAAGAAATGATATATATAATTACTCAAAACAATGGCTTATTTATCTTTTCTCCAAACTTTTAACATGACAGAAATTGTTTAATTTCTTAAAATACTGGGTTCTCTTATTACAATTACAATACAATTTGTTTGAACAATTTCTTTTTTAAAATTCGCATTTCTTGAACAGTCTCTGTTATATCCCCTCATGGATGAATACGTCTTTGTAAAATCTTAGAGGGACAAGGTGAAAATAAGTTATAGAGGCATTAACATATTTGACATCACGATCTACAT
>NC_090727.1:50492955-50505455 GCF_036898095.1 Palaemon carinicauda
AGGAAACTGACGAACTAAGGAAAAAAGACGATGAAATGAAGGTAACTGACGAACTAATAAAAAAAGATCTTGAAAAAATAGATACTAAAGAAGCGAAGAAAAACAGAGAGAGAGAGAGAGAGAGAGAGAGAGAGAGAGAGAGAGAGAGAGAGAGAGAGAGAGCGAGAGAGAGAGAGAGAGAGCAGTAAACTAACACTATAAATACTTGAATAGGGTAGAAAAAGACAATGAAAAGCAGAGAGAGAGAGAGAGAGAGAGAGAGAGAGAGAGAGAGAGAGAGAGCACAAAGAGCCTCTAAACAAATATTCCAAATAGCTTCTAAAGCTAAAGGTAATTCACCTAAAAATAGAGGTTGAAGAGTCATTAATGCTGAAACTAAGGCAACTCAAAATAGAGGTAAAAAAAAAAAAACTCTAATGCTAGTGGTAAGGCACCTCCAAATAGAGGTGAAAGAGCCCCTAATGATAAGAGAATAGCGCCTAAAAATTTAGGTCAAAGAGCCCCTAATGCCAAAAGTATGGCACCTCAAAATAGAGGCCAAAGAACCACTAATGCTGGAAGTAAGGCACCTTCAAATAGGGGTCAAAAGCCCTTAGTGCTAAAAGAATGGCCCCTCCAAATAGAGGTCAAAGAACCTTTAATGCTGGAAGTAAAGCACCTTCAAATAGAGGTCAAAGAACCCCTAATGGTAAAAGAATGGCACCTCAAAATGCCAAAAGTAGGACAATTCAAAAGACAGGCCAAAGAACCTCTAATGCTGGAGGTAAGGCACCTTCAAATAGAGATCAAAGATCCCCTAATGGAAGTAAGGCATCTTCATAGAGGTCAAAGAGCCACTAATGCTAAAAGAATGGCACCTCAAAATAGAGGTCAAAAAGCCCCTATTACGCAAAGAATGGCACCTGAAAAAAGAGGTCAAAGAGCCCATAATGCCAAAAGTATGGCGCCTGAAAATAGAGGCCAAAGAACCTCAAATGCTGGAGGTACGGCACCTTCAAATAGAGATGAAAGAGCCCCTAATGCTAAAAGAATGGCAACACAAAATAGAGGTCAAAGAGCCCCTAATGTCAAAAGTATGGAACCTCAAAAAAGAGGCCAAAGAACCTCTAATGCTGGAGGTAAGGCACCTTCAAATAGGGGCCAAAGAGCCCCTAATGCTAAAAGAATGGCACCTCAAAATAGAGGTCAAAGAGCCTCTATTGTTGGAAGTAAGACACTTTTAAATAGATATCAAAGAGCCCCTAATGCTAAAAGAATGGTACTTCAAAATAGAGGTCAAAGAACCTATAATGCTAAAAGTAAAGCACCTTCAAATACAGGCCAAAGAGTCCCCAATGGTAAAAGAATGGCAACTCAAAATAGAGGCCAAAGAACCTCTAATGCTGGAGATAAGGCACCTTCAAATAGAGATAAAAAAGCCCCTACTACTAAACGAATGGCAACTCAAAATAGAGACCAATGAAGCTCTCATGCTGGAGGTAAATCACCTTCAAATAGAGATCAAAGAGCCTCTAAAAGGCCGGAAGTAAGGCATCTTCAAATAAAGGTCAAAGAGCCCCTAATGCTAAAAGAATAGGACCTCAAAATAGAGATCAAAGAACTTCTAATGCTCGAAGTAAGGCACCTTCAAATAGAGGTCAAATAGCCGCTAATGCTAAAAGAAGGGCACCTCAAAATAGAGGTCAAAGAAATTCTAATGCTGGAAGTAAGACACCTTTAAATAGAGGTCAAAGAGCTGCTAATGCTAAAAGAATGACACCTAGAAATAGAGGTCAAAGAACTTCTAGTACTGGAAGTAAGGCACCTTCAAATAGAGGTCAAAGAGCCCCTAATGCTAAAAGAATGGCACCTCAAAATAGAGGTCAAAGAATTTCTAATGCTAGAAGTAAGGCACCTTCATATAGAGGTCAATGAGCTGCTAATGCTAAAAGAAGGGCACCTTAAAATAGAGGTTAAAGAAATTCTAATGCTGGAAGTAAGACACCTTTAAATAGAGGTCAAATAGCCGCTAAGGCTAAAATAATGGCACCTCAAAATAGAGGTCAAAGAACTTCTAATACTGGAAGTAAGGCACCTTAAAATAGAGGCCAAAGAGGCCCTAATGCTAAAAGAATGGTACCTCAAAATAGAGGTCAAAGAACTTCTAATACTGGAAGTAAGGCACCTTCATATATAGGTCAAAGAGCATCTAGTGCTAAAAGAATGGCACCTCAAAATGGAGGTCAAAGAACTTCTAATCCTGGAAGTAAGGCAACTTTAAATAGAGGTAAAAAAGCCGCTAATGCTTAAATAATGGCACCTCAAAATAGAGGTCGAAGAACCCCTATTGCCAAAAGTATAGCACCTTAAAATAGGGGCCAAAGAACCTCTAATGCTGGAAGTAAGGCACCTTCAAATAGAGGTCAAAGAACCGATAATCCTAAAAGAATGGTACCTCAAAATAGAGATCAAGGACCCCTAATGCTGAAAGAATGGCACCTTAAAATAGAGGTCAAAGAACCCTAATGCTAAAAGAATGGTACATCCAAATAGAGGTCAATCAGCCCTTAATGCTAAAAGCATGGCATCTCAAGATAGAGGCCAAGGAGCCCCTAATGATTACCCCCCCCCCCCCTCCCTCTCTCTCTCTCTCTCTCTCTCTCTCTCTCTCTCTCTCTCTCTCTCTCTCTCTCTCTCTCTCTCTCTCTTGAAATACATAAAGATTAAAATTGTATATCTAATTTGGCAAACCCATGTTTTATTTTGCCAGTAAATCAAAATCTACTAATAACAAATATTGTAATTGCGCCTAACCTTGAGATTTTACTTTTCTTCATAAATGATATTCTGATGCTCTGAAGCATTATTCATATATTGTTTCAGGTCTATTTTTATAGTTTTTAGTTTTAGATTTTATTGACAAAATATACAAATCCCACATTGGTACATAAGAATAATATACAAATATTTTGTCCAACTTACAGCTAATATTCAAACGCTAACCATTATATAATACAATATTCAATTCACGCCATCCAGGAATTTACCAGAATATTGATAACAGTTATATGTTTCATTTAGAAGGGTGACACATCTTAAATCTTATAAAAAATATGCAATAGGAAACCATAATTAAAATCTTACATTCGTAATTTGATCTAACAACTCTCGGAAATGCTAAAAACAAAATGACTATTCAAAATCATAAATGGAATAAAATATAGATGGATTGCATTACATCTAAACTACTTTTTACATAATATGATTAATATTGTAAGACCCTGGCATGATTCTGTTCATGAATAGAATCTTAATACTTCGTGGACATATTTACATAATGAATATATATGAGTTTTTTCACCAAGCAAGCTGATGGTGTCTCTCAAAATTTATCATAGGGTATCTCAATCTAATATAATTATTCAGATTGCAATTTGTTAAAACATGTCTTTCAGATTAGATACTAGTATTGTTACACATGCAGACCCGTGTTTCATGGGGTGTGAGGCTCCATCGACCTGTCTCGATTCTTAGATTATGGGACATTAGTCTAATGGGACCAAAGGACTCACACAGTAAATCAAGAATTAAAAAATTATTTGTATATAGTTTTCACGTTTAATTCACTCGCATAAGTGTTAAATTTAGTACATTGTGTACTTTTGGCACTTATAAGATTCGCTACATCAAAAATGGATAAGAGTTGATGTGAGGTTCCAGATATTTAGATATAAATCTAAATGCGTTAGTGTTATTCTCTTGACATAATTCATAAATAAATACAAAGGGTTCTTTGGTGTCGTTTACATTCACTTTGGACCTTAAAAAATTGAGTTTTTGCTTAGAGATTATGTGACTGAGTGGAGGAATACCGGCTTCTAATAAAGAAAGATTTATGCCTGTATTCCTCCTGACTCCTAGTAAGCACCTGACTAGTTGGTTATTACTATCATTATTATCATTATTATTATTAGCTAAGCTACAACCCTTCTTGCTTGTGGGAAAAGCAAGATGCTATTAGCCCAAGGGCTCCAACAAGGAAAAATAGCCCAGTGAGGAAAGAAAATAAGGAAATAGATAAACGATATAAGAAGTAATGAAATTTCAAATGAAATATTCTAAAAACATTAACAACATTAAAACAGATATTTGATATATAAACTATAAAAGGATTTATGCAAGCCTGTTTAACATGAAAACATTTGCTGCGAGTTTGAACTTTTGAAGTTATACTAATTTAACTACCCGATTAGGAAGATCATTCCACAACTTGATCACAGCTGGAATAAAACTTCTAGAGTACTATGCAGTATTGAGCCTCATGATGGAGAAGGCCTGACTATTAGAATTAACTGCATACATAGCATTACAAACAGGATGGAACTGTCCGGGGAAATCGGAATGTAAAGGATGGTCGGAATTATGAAAAATCTTATGCAACATGCATAATGGACTAATTGAACGACGGTGCCAGATATTAATATTTAGATCAGGAATAAGAAATTTATAGATCGTAAGTTTCTGTCCAACAAATTAAGATAAAGGCCAGATAGGAGAACAATTCTCGAAACAACGTAATATGAAAGAATTAAAAACCTTCTTCTGAATAGATTGATTACCAAATATCTTAAAAGACTCAATAAGCCAGTTTTTTTTTTGTGAAATTGAAGAAGACACGGACCTAATGTGTTTCTCAAAAGTAAATTTGCTGTCGAGAATCACACCTAAAATGTTAAAAGAGTCATACAAAATTAAAGAAACATTATCAATGCTGACATCCGGATATTTAGGAGCCGCCGTCCTTGACCTACTTACAATCATGCTTTAAGTTTTGTTAGAATTCAACTTCATACCCCATAATTTGCACCATGCACTAATTTTAGCGAGATCTTTATTAAGGGATTCACCAACCCCAGATCTACATTCAGGAGATGGAATTGATGCAAAGAGAGTAGCATTATCTGTATATGCAACAAACTTGTTTTCAAGACCAAACCACATGTCATGTGTATATGGTATGAAAAGTGATGGTCCAAGAACACTACCCTGTGGAACACAAGGTATCATATTCCTTTACTCACCCTAGTGCCCATCAACAACAACTCTTTGAGATCTATTACTTAAAAAATCAATGATAATGCAAAGAAACGACCCACCCACTCCCAACTGTTTCAGTTTGAAAACAAGTGCCTCATGGTTAAACAGTCAAAAGCAGCACTAAAATCAAGGCCAATCACACGAACATCCTGACTACAATCAAGGGATTTCTGTACAGTATTGGAGATTGTAAGAAAGGCATCACATGCTCCAAGGCCTTTACGAAAAGCAAACTGCAAACTAGGGAACAAATGAATACCTTCAACAAACCTATTAAGACGTTTTTCCAGAAGACGTTAAAAAAATTTAGATAATATGGGAGTTTTGGAAATTTGGCGGTAATCAGTGTGACTTGAGCTACCACAAACACTTTTACATAGAGGGGTTACATTACCAATTCTCCAACAAGTCCTAAAAGCTCCTCTTCTTGCTAACTTGCGCAAAATAACAGATAACTTTGGAGCTAAGAAATCTACAGTGTTTATAAAAAAACAAAGGAAAAGTATCATTTGGATCTACACCTCCACAAGCATCAAGGTCCATCAACAGAGCTTTAACTTCACGAGATCAAAAAGCAAAACTAGTTAGTATAGCCTCAGGAAAACAGGAATGAGGAGGTTCGAGTTTCTCATTACTCTGCTTGCTGTCAAACACATCTGCCAAAAGGGTTGCCTTTTCCTTTGAACAGTGATTGACAGAGCCATCTGGTTTAAGTAAAGGAGGAACTGTTGCATCTACACCAAAAAGTGCAGATTTAAGGGTAGTCCACCACTTATGCTCCTGGGTTGTACCAGAAAGGGTTTCGTATATGGTTAAATTGTATTCTTTTTCAGTTGAAGCATGAACTCTCTGAGCAAAAGCTCTAAGCTGCGTATAGTTATTAAAGGTAAAATCTGATCTGTTACCCTTCTAAAGATGATACGCCTCCTGCTTCTCCAAATAAGCACGTCTACAATCATCATTGAATCATGATTTGCCCTTCACTCGGTACTTTAGTACACGAGAAGGGATACGCCTAGATTCTCATTCAAATCACCACTATACAATTGTGACCAATTTAAGCACAAAAGATCATGCAAAATCCCATTCCAGTCTGCTTGAGATTTCATATAAATCTTACATAAGTACGATACATCATGGACAGGCTGATCAATCTTCACTACTAATGAAATCAAGGCATGATCAGATGTCCCAACTGGAGAGCTAACCTTACTTGGGAGTAGGTGCAACGAGGTCCAAATACTCACCAGACCTATGAGACCTATGAGTAGCTTCACTCATGTTTTGCTCACAGCTTGATTCAGAGGCAAAGTCTAAAGCTCTTAAGCCATGGCGATCGGTAGGAGAAACAGAATTTAACCACTCCCTATGGTGAGCATTGGAATCCCCAACAAAGACAAAAGAAGCCTTTCTATCATCTTCTTGTGTCTTAGCCATAATGGTAAGAAGACAATCAAAGATAAAATTATCCCTTCAGGATTCCGGTAGATATATCAAAAATAGAAGTTTTTATGCCAGCCACAAACTCTTATAACCTGAATCTCATGACATCCACATTGATAGCAGGACTTATGAGAAGCACGGTACTCAGTCCTAATATACACCACCATTCCTCTGGCCCTAGGGATGGCATCACGTTTCAACATTATTGGCTTCTTAAAACCAGTTATAAGTAGCTCAGGTAAGTGCCTCATATCAGAAACCAAAGTTTCTGGGCACAAAAGAATATCATACCGTCTGGACGCAACTGCAAGGCCTTGAATATTTACATGAAGACGACGAATATTACAATACAGTAGACGACATTGACGACATCTAGGATGAACTGATCCCGGATTTTGCTCAATGTCTCCAGAGAGCATGATAATTAATGGTAATAAAAAAGAGACATCATACTTAAAAACCAAATTAACAAGAATGATAACAAGAACAATATGTACAGAAATATAAAGAAAGTGATTGATCAAACTAATAGACTATAGAAAAAGTCGGAAAAACTGGTCAACATGGAGGACTTGATACACCATGCAAGGCTAAATACCCTCCAGGATAACCACTTCAACTGAAAGGAGGACAGTAAGGATGGTTTTGAAAAGTAAAAGAATCAGATAAAGTAAAAACCTCTTGATAACCCACCAGGTATCCATGGCCTTTCTATTAAGCCTGCCCAGCACACTATTAAAAAAAAAAAAAAAAAGAAAAAAAAAAGAGGAAGAAAAAATAAATGAAAAAAATAAAAATAAATAAAAAAATGTTAAACAAAAATTATGAAAAAAAATGTTAGTTAGAATAGTGTGCCTGAGTGTACCCGCAAGCAAGTTAACTAACCCAAGACAGTGGAAGAGCATGGTACAGAGGCTCTGGCACTACACAAGACTAGAGAGCAATGGTTTGATTTTGGAGTGTCCTCCTATACGAGCTGCTTACCCTTACCATTGCTAAAGATCTCTCTCTCTCTCTCTCTCTCTCTCTCTCTCTCTCTCTCTCTCTCTCTCTCTCAGCTTAATAATCAAACACGTCTCCTTTTTTAGTAGAATCCATTTAAGAAGGGGACACATTCCGTAGTCATAATGGAGGAATTGTCGTTAATGGGACAGAGAATGGTTTACAAGAAGTTTATAGAGTGCAGGTGCGAGATTATAGCCTCTCTCTCTATCTCTTCAAAAATTTAATGAATGGTCTTTTATGCCATGATTAATTAGGTGCAATGTACATGCTCCAATTTTGAATAGCCTCGTCCAGGATAGAGAATGAGGATCTAGCCACCTCACTTGTGAACTCACAGAGGCATGATAACTTTCTAGCCTTTTTGCACCTGTCCCTTACACATCACAACTTTGGGAATGGCAGCATTAAAAAGCGTTTAAGGATAGACAATTAAATTGAAAGCTTTGTTAGTTATCTCCGCCAACAAAGTTGGAAGGAGTTTATGGTTCACCTCCTGTTTGTGTGTTTGTAATTTGTGTGTGCGATTTTGTTTGTGAACAGCTTTCTGGACACAATTTTAATCGTAGAGTAATGAAACTTGCAGGGATTAACTGTCATGTGAAAACCTAGAAATTATGATATTTTGGAAGGTCAAAGATCAAAGTCACGGTTAAACAAAATGTCCAATTCATGTAATCAGCCATAAGTTTGGACATCGTTGTCACAGAGACTTCAAACTTGGTTCATATTTGAGTGTACGAAAATTCATACCAATTAATATATGTTAAGGGTAAAGGTCAAGGTCAAGATCGAACAAAAAATTACAAAATATTTCATAGTTGTATGTGCATGGAAGAGGATTTATCAATAAGTGCCTTATGATCTGCTGGACTAGGGTTCGAGACCTGCTTAAGTTTGTTGTGGTGCCTGCATCCTCACCATCCTTGTGAGCTAAGGATGGGGGTTTGTGGGAGCCTTTACGTCAACCTGATGAGTCATCAGCAGCCATTGCCTGGCCCTCCCTGGTTCTACCTTGGGTGGAGAAGGGACATGGGGGCTGATCATATGTGTATGTTCATGATTGATTGATTGATTTAAGGTTTTCTGGCATCTTGAGCGTATGTTCATGAGAGCACTTAAAACGCCGAGAGAAAAAAATTAGGCTTTTATAATCCTGGCATAGTATATGGGTAAATATAAAATGAAAAAGCAGTTAACATCTTAGGGAAAGTACAGGCCTTCTCTCTTTCTCTCTCTCTCTCTCTCTCTCTCTCTCTCTCTCTCTCTCTCTCTCTCTCTCATATTCACAGACCTTTGATTAGATTTCAGTCCTTACCCAACAACATACATCCACACGCGCACACACACACATCCTGTGATTCCAACTAGAGTTGTAGCTAAGCAATTAATAATAATAATAATAATAATAATAATAATAATAATAATAATAATACCTATAGGCAATGGATAGCTGCATTTAAGAACAAAGGAATAGCAGACAAAGAGTTATCAAATGTGAGAGAGAGAGAGAGAGAGAGAGAGAGAGAGAGAGAGAGAGAGAGAGAGAGAGAGAATTATATTCAATATTTTCCCAATAATGCTAAAGCGCAGTTTTTGGTTAGTCTGGCTTGTGCCAAATGTAAATGAAACGTCTAATGCACTATCAGTGTTATTAAGGGAAATAAAGGTGTCAGAGTAAATTTGGCAACGTTTCTCATCACTTACTCGAATCATTCGTTTTTTGAAATATAAATATTTCTATTTTGTTCAGAATGTGTCATTTATTGCTATTCTCGTTATATTATCTATATTATTTTCTCCTTTATTATGCATTACAAATTTTTACAAACATACTTAAAATCACATACCTATAAAGGTTTAGAAAAGCTGAAACATTAGGAATCATCTGTTGAAGGTATTCGCCTTGCACAAACACACGCACGCACACGCATTCACAATAACAAGCTGCTCCTTGAAACGGACTGTGGGTGTTAGTTGCAAGTTTCAATGTTCTCCTTTGAAGCCAACCAGGAGACATACTATCCCCCGTCTCTAACCCTTTCCTAAGAAACCCCCATTTCTCCCACTGTGACCGTCCCATCCCCGCTTCTCTCCCTTCCCTTCCTTGAACTATCCCAACACAACCTACCACCCTTTCCTTCTACTACCCTATCCAACCCTGCCGCTTCACTAGACTAACCGCAATAGAAATGATTATCTTCTGGAGTGATGAGGCCCAAATTATTCAAATAATAGAAGAAATTACATAGGAAACAATGACGCAGGCTTAGTTTTAAGTATCAAATCCATTCACTTTATCCTAATCGCGTAGCAGATGTCTTTGGTGTTCGGTTGTCTTTAATTCTAACTTCGACTCTGCATAAGTAGTTATCATAGTAAACGTTTTGCGGTTTCAAGAATAAAAGAGCCATACTCAAATCAAGTAACTTAGACATAAACGGAAATAAAGCCCAAGTTACTAAAATAAAGTTATGATTTACAGATTTAAATCTAAATGTTAAAACGAAGCCGACGTCAAATTAAATCGACCGATTGGATTCGGAGACGAGAACTTATCTGCCTGTTTTTTCGCCGTGTGCTGGGTGTTAAATATCTCTCTCTCTCTCTCTCTCTCTCTCTCTCTCTCTCTCCTCTCTCTCTCTCTCTCTCTCTCTTCTCTCTCTCTCTCTTCGTATATCCAGTACATAATCAAAATAATACGAAAAAATCATCCGTTAAAAGGACGCATACCACTGTAGAGAAGCAACTGGAATAACCCTTACTGTCTGACTTCGTAAGGGTAAGAACAGCTTGCTCTAGGTAACCGGGTACCTAGATACGCACTAAAATCTTGTGTAATTATTTACTTTTTTTTTAATTTCAATTATTATTATCTATTACATATTTAATCCTTCATATTAAATGTAACAGTGTGACTAGAGGATCAAAATGAGTTATTGTCCCCTCAAACACTACTAGCTAGGCCTATGTTCTCATGCAGCCTGCAACACTCTACATCCTTTAAATAATTTTCAAAATTTTTTCTTACATTTATTTAAATACTCCTCGTTATTATTGTTCGTTTATTCTGCATTTGAAGTTCATAAACCGAATGATAAAAGGTTTAAGCTTAAAATCGACATTTCAACTACTTCTGGTTTACTGTAGACTATCGTTCGTGTGATCCTAACCAAGTGATTTGTATGCCAGTTGCTCTCTCTCTCTCTCTCTCTCTCTCTCTCTCTCTCTCTCTCTCTCTGAATCAAATTTACTGTTAATCGCCGACTGTTTCTGTCTTTAGAACTCGCGACCAATTCAAGCACAAAAGACCATGCAAAATCCCATTCCAGTCTGCTTGAGATTTCATATAAATCTTACTTGAGTAAGATACATCAGGGACAGGCTGCTCAGTCTTCACTACTAATGAAATCAAGGCATGGTCAGATGTCTCAAGCGCTCTCAACTCGTAAACTGAGTGAACTAAGGTTTAAAGGTTACTTATAAATGGCAGAGGCAAGGAACAGGACAATGCCCAATCTAGGACCAGGGAAGGCCAGGCAATGGCTGCTGATGACTCCTCAGCAGGTAGACCTATAGGCTCCCTCAAACCCCCAATCCTAAGCTCACAAGGAAGTTGAGGTTTCAAATAATACAAGAAACTAACGATTTTGAGCGAGATTCGAACCCCAGTCTGTCAAGTCGCCAGGCAAGAGCGTTATGGATTGTGAAGGAGAGAGGTAAAATACCACATAATTAAAAAAATATATAATTAGCAAAAACAAGAAAAAATATTGTAATGTCCTTGCAATGTACAATGTATAAGGGTTTTAAATGCTTCAGAACTGTTTGAGCGAGCATGCTCGATCTACATATGTCTGGTGTAGAGGATTTACACTATCCCTACATCATTGCATGGTGAAAAAGCTTCGTCTCCCCGCCGCTCTACTTGTTCACTGGTCGGATGATTGCACTTCATTTCATCCATTTTAAACGACCGATTCCAGCTCCTGCTAAAGTAATCTCCCTAATCAAAGAGTTTTTTTATTTTCTTGTATAGTATCTCACTTATGGTTTATACAGTATACTGCCATCTTCTTCAACCACGGGGTTACTGCACTGTAATTGTTCAGTGACCACTTTCCTCTTGGTAAGGGTAGAAGGGACTCTTTAGCTATGGTAAGCAGCTCTTCTTGGAGGACACTCCAAAATCAAACCATTGTTCTCTATTCTTGGGTAGTGCCATAGCCTCTGTACTATGGTCTTCCACTACTTTGGGTTAGAGTTGTCTTGCTTAAGGGTACACTCGGGCACACTATTCTGTCTTATTTCTCTTCCTCTTGTTTTGTTAAAGTGTTTATAGATTTTTATAGGATATATTTATTTTAATGTTGTTAAGTCTTCTTAAAAAATTAATTTTTCCTTGTTTCCTTTCCTCACTGGGCTATTTTCTCTGTTAGAGTCCCTGGGCTTTTAGCATTATGCTTCTCCAACTAGGGTTGTAGCTTAGCAGTTAATAATAATAATGATAATAATAATAATGACAATGTCTCCATTTTTTAATGAAGGACCTTTTTTATGTAATACCACTCTATAACTATATATTTATACTTAGATTGATAACAAAAACTCATGTCTGAGGCCTTTGTCCTGCAGTGGACTAGAAACGGCTGAATTTTTTTTTTGTTGCTATTGTATGTGAGAGAACATGAGACTGGTGATATGAATATATTAAAATATTATAATAATGTAGATATGAACGCACGTTCTTATAAAACCCTCCCACACAGTGTTGCCAGGTGGGTTAATCTGAAAATCCCCAGAACTCATGATAAACTCCCCCCCCCCCCCGGCAAAAAAAAAAGAAAAAAAAAAAATAAAAAAAAAAAAAAAAACGAAAATCTCCGTTTCCACAAATACATTTTCTCCCGATCACGAAGGCTTTACCAGTGTAGACATTAATAACTTTACTTCATGTAAGTGCAAGTAAATTAATTGCA
>NC_090727.1:50512955-50517955 GCF_036898095.1 Palaemon carinicauda
TTAAGGTCAGTTGAAATCCAAATTAGTGTTCGCTTTATTAATTCCTATGATGATATAGTTTCGTGAAACCTAGAGTAACTGTAATATATGACTTCATAGAATATAAAAGATATCTGAATACATATACTTGCATACAAACACACGCACGCACACAGACATACACACACACACACACACACACACATATATATATATATATATATATATATATATATATATATATATATATATATATATATATATATATATATATATATATATATATATATATATTCTATAAATGCAGAATACATGTAAATAATCTTTGAAATAGTTTGATATAGAATATGTAATACTCGCCATTGAATTCTTTTTTTCAATGTCAATTAGGTAACCAAAGCAGAGACTATATTTCATTTGGTAAGTTGAGAATTTCGTTCTAATAGTTATTCCCACAAAGAAAAAAAAATCGAAAGATTTTCCTCAACCAAACCGATTTTCCCGCCCTCCACGGAGAAAGCCAGCAATAGGCCCAGTTGGGTCTGGGATCCTCTGGGAGGTATCACAGGAGGGGCTCTCAGCTCAACCGAGAACCCATGATTCCTCCGGAATCGCCAGAGGTGCTTCCATCATTCATCTTGATTTAGCCTAATTCTAGAAAATGACAGATGTCCCGTCTCTTACCGACTACAATCCCTTGAAGACTCTGTGATCTATTGAAGCTGACATCTGAGGCTCCGGAGACTTTAGGTTCTTTGTGATTGACACACTGTCTCCAGGAAATAATGGAAGGGATGATAAAATTCCGAGGGAGTATTATTTCCGATCTTTGGAATCCTAAAAGTGATGAATTTCCAAAATCACGAGTAAGCAGCTTCAGGTTACATATATATATAATTCGTACATTGATATGAATCATTTAACTTTCAAAAATTCTTTAAAGTCAATAATTTCAAAAAGCTAGAGCGAAGACCATTCAATCCTGATGAAGAGAATTCACAATGCCAACTTGTTCTTTCATGATTCTTAGATCGCAAAGATTTCAGCGATCTTGAAGTTGTGATATTCTTTTGAAGGCTTTGGCGACATTTGAATTTGGAGAGAACTAAAAGTCTCTGGAGCCTCTATGGAAATTTTATATGATTAAAATGTCTTCAAGGGATTGTGGAAGGCAAAAGAAGGGTCATCTCTCTTTTTCTAATATCAAGCTGAATCAGAATGGAAAATGAAAGCACCTCCGGCGATTCCGGAGGAATCAAGAGTTTTCGGTTCATCCGAGAAGACTAACTTTGGTGTCTCCCGGAGGAGCCGAAAATGGATCTTTCGGCTGCTCCGGGAGGCACTGAAGGTCGTATTTTCGGAGGAATCGAAAACCCTTGATTCCTCTGGAATCGCCAGAGGTGATTTCATTATTCATTTTGATTCAGCTTTATATTAGAAAAAAAGACATATGACCCTTCTCTTGTGTCCCACAATCCTTTGAAGACATTATGATCATATGGAATTTCCATAGAGGCTCTAGACACTTTTAGGTCTCTCCAAAGTGACAAGCTGGCTTCAAAGTCTTCAGAAAAATTTCTTTTTCTATTACAAGCCTAAATCAAATGAATGATGGAAGCACCTCCGGCGATTCCGGAGGAATCATGGGTATCCTCTGAAACCACCCAGAGGGACCCTCCCCCTCCATTCCTCCCTGCTTCACACTCCCTTCCTCCTCCCATCCTCCCTCCTTCTCACTCCCTTCCCCCCTCCTTTCCTCCTCCCTCTCACGCCCTTCCTCCGCCTTTCCTCCCCACCCCCCCGTCCTACTCCCTGCCGTTTCCTTTCCTCCCCCCTTCCCACTCCCTTCCTCTCTTTTCCTCCTCCCTCTCACTCCCTTTCTCCTCCCTTCTTCCCTACTTCTCACTCCCTTCCTCCAACATTCCTACCCCTTACCCACTCCCGTCCCCTCCTTTCCTCACCCCTTCCCTCTCATTTCCTCCTCCTTCTCAACCCCTTCCTCCTCCTTTCCTTCCCTCTTCCCACTCCCTTCCTCCTCTTTTCCTTCCCTCTTCCCATTCCCTTCCCCTCCTCTCCTCTTCCCTCTCACTACATTCCCCCTCCTTACCTCCTCCTTCTCAATTCCTTCTCCTTTCCTCCCACCTTCCCACTCCCTTCCCCTCCTTTCCTCCTCCCTCTCTCTCCCTTTCCGTTACTTTCCTCCCTCCTTCTCAATCCCTTCCTCCAACTTTCCTACCCCCTTCCCACTCCCTTACCCTCCTTTACTTCCCCCTTCTCACTCCCTTCCCACTCCTTTCTCCTCATATTTTCATTCCTTTCCCCCTCATTTCTCCATCCTCCTCACTCCCTTTCTCCTCCTTTTAACCACACTTCTCATTCACTTCCCCCTTCTTTTTTCCTCCTTCTCAATCCAACCTAGTCACTCACTTCCGCCTCCTTTTGTCCCTCTTCTCACTTCCTTCCCCTCTTTTCGTCCCTACATCTCACTCCCTTCCCCCTCCTTTCCTCTTTCCTTCTCAAGCCCTTCCCCTCCTTTCCTCTACCCTTGTCACTCCCTTCCCCTTCTTTCCTCCCTCCTCCCTAATTTACATGGTTTATCATTCGTTATCATCATCATCATCCATGATTAGTCAAAGGCAGAGAAAAGGCCTCAGATATGTTTGTCCACTCCCGTCTGTTTTTAATCTTTCTATGCCAGTTCATATATGCTAATTTTTATTCATGGTTTATCATTGGTTATCATCAACCCCCATGATTAGTCAAATACAGGATAAAGGCCTCAGATATATTTGTTCAATCCAATCTGATTATGGTATTTCTTTGCCAGTTTATATCTGCAAATTTTCATTCATTGTTTATCATTCGTTATCATCATCTTCATCATCATCCATGATTAGAAGAATGCAGGACAAAGGCCTTGCACACGTTGTTCACTTCTGTCTGTTTATGCTATTTCTATGCCAGTTTATATTTGTAAATTTTTATTCATGGTTTAGAAAAACTATAAACAGACGGGATTGAACAAACATGTCTAAGGCCTTTGTTCTGCATTCTACTAATCATGGGGGATGATGGTGATAACGAATGATAAACCATGTAAAGTAGGGAGAAGGAGGGAGGAAAGGAGGGTATGGGAGCGACAAGGGTGGAGGAAAGGAGGGGGAAGGGAGTGAGAAGCAGGAAGGAAAAGAGGGGAAGGAAGTGAGAAGGGGGATAAAAGGAGGCAGAAGTGAGTCACAAGGGTTGGGGAAAGGATTGATAGGGAGGGAAGAAAGGAGGGGGAAGGGAATGAGAAGGGTGGGTGAAAGGAGTGAAAAGGAGGGAGAAATGAGGGGGGAAAGGAATGAAAATATGAGAAGAAAGGAGGGGGAAGGGAGTGAAAAGGGGGATGTAAAGGAGGGGGAAGGGAGTGAGAAGGAAGGACGAAAGGAGGGGGAATGTAAAGCGAAGGGAAAGGAAATGAGGGGGAAGGGAGTAGGAAGGAGGGAGGAAAGGAGGAGAAAAGGAGTGAGAAGTGGGAAGGAAAGGAGGTTGAAGAAATTGGAGGAAATTAGAGAATAGGGAGTAGAGGAAAGGAGGGAAGGAGGGGAGGGTAGTGGAGAAAAGGAGGGAAGGAGGGGAAGGTACTGAGAAGTGGGAGGAAAGGAGGGGGAAAGAGTGGGAAGGGGGAGGAAAGGAGGAGGGAGTGAGAGGGAAGAGGAGAGGAGGGGAAGGGAGTGAGAAGGGGGAGTAAAGGAGGAGAAGGCATTAGGAAGGGGGAGGAAAGGAGGAGGAAGGGAGTGAGAGGGAAGAGGAAAGAAGGGGAAGGGAATGGGAAGGTGGGCGGAAAGGAGGAGGAAGGGACTGGGAAGGAGGTAGGAGAGGAGGAGGAAGGGAATGGGAAGGGGAGAGGAAAAGATTAGGAAGGGATTGAGAAGGAGGAGGAAAGGAGGGGGAAGGGAGGAAGGGAGTGAGAAAGGGGAGTAATGGAGGAGAGGGCAGTGGGAAGGGTGGGGGAGGAGGAGAAAGGGAGTGAGAGGGAAGAGGAGAGGAGGGGAAGGGAGTGGGAAGTGGTGAGGAAAGGAAGAGAAAGGGATTGAGAAGGAGGGAGGAAAGGAGGAGGAAGGGAGTGAGAAGGTGGAGTAAAGGAGGAGAAGGCATTAGGAAGGGGGAGGAAAGGAGAAGGAAGGGAGTGAGAGGGAAGAGGAAAGAAGGGGAAGGGAGTGGGAAAGTGGGCGGAAAGGAGGAGGAAGGGAGTGGGAAGGGGAGAGGAAAAGATTAGGAAGGGATTGAGAAGGAGGAGGAAAGGAGGGGGAAGAGAGGAAGGGAGTGAGAAGGGTGAGTAAGGGTGGGGAAGGGAGTGGGGAGAAGGATTGAAAGGATGCAGAAGGGAGTGAGAGGGAAGAGGCGAGGAGGGAAAGGGAGTGGGGAGGTGGGAGGAAAGGAGGGATTGAATAGGAGGAGGAAAGGAGGGGGAAGGGAGTGAAAAGGAGGGAGGAAAGGAGAGGGATGGGAGTGTGAAGGGGGGAGGAAAGGAGGGGAAGGGAGTTGGAAGGTGGGAGGAAAGGAGGGGGGAGGGAGTGAGAAGGAGGGAGGAAAGGAGAGGGATAGGAGTGTGAAGGGGGGAGGAAAGGAGGGGAAGGGAGTGGGAAGGTGGGAGGAAAGACGAGGAAGGGATTGAATAGGAGGAGGAAAGGAGGGGGAAGGGAGTGAGAAGGAGGGAGGAAAGGAGAGGGATAGGAGTGTGAAGGGGGGAGGAAAGGAGGGGAAGGGAGTGGGAAGGTGGGAGGAAAGACGAGGAAGGGATTGAATAGGAGGAGGAAAGGAGGGGGAAGGGAGTGAGAAGGAGGGAGGAAAGGAGAGGGATGGGAGTGTGAAGGGGGAAGGAAGGGAAGAGGAAGGGAGTGGGAAGGAGAAGGAAAAGAGGGGGAAGGGAGTCAGAGGGAAGAGGATAGGATGGGAAGGGGAGGGGAAGGGGGGAGGAAAAGAGGAGGAAGGGATTGAAAAGGAGAGGAAGTGAGGGGAAAGGGGGGAGGAAAGGA
>NC_090727.1:50527955-50537955 GCF_036898095.1 Palaemon carinicauda
CAAGGATCTCTTGAGTAGCTCTTTCCAAGGAAGCATAATTGATTCTCCCCGCATCGTTCACTATTGCTATCCTGCCTTCACTTTCTGTCCTATCATCACAATCTAGGAGAGGATCTAAAGAATTATGACTTGAAAGGGCAAGATCCTCACATGTATACAAAGGCACTTTAGCTTTTGTCTGTTCTTCCCCAAAACAAGGAGGGAGGTGCTTCAAATTGCTCCTATTTGATCTGTGTTACCCACTAGCATTACACCTGCGGCAGTCAAGGAATAAACCGACGGTGCATCATTCTCATTACCCCCAAATGAAACTGTTGTTTCAGGAAGACAATAAGCAAAATTTGACCCGAGAATAAAATCTATGTTATCAATTTCATCTTTTCCGTCCTTCAAGAAGTCATCAGCCAAGGAATATCCCCTGTTCATAAATTCCCGAACAATTTTCTGCAAGCCAGGCAATTTCAATGAAGTGTGAATAGATGGCACCCCCGTTGCTTCAATCTCGTAAATATGATCTCCAATCGTCAAAGGCACTTTGTAAGACTTAGTATGATAAACTTTGGAAGAGTTAAATCCATTGATTTTGATTCTGAGATCAGAATTTAGGACAGGCAAGTTTTCATACTTTGCCCTCTCTTCTAATATGAAGTTTGACTGACACCCGCTGTCCCTCATGCAACGAATCTTTGTCTCTCCCGAAAGAATGCAAGAAAAGGTAGGAAATATTGCGTGGCTAAAGTCTGTGACTTTGAACGACTCAGAAAATTTCTCAACAAATATCATGCTTGAATTACTCTCCTTCACAACTCGATCACTTTGTTTAGAATTTTCCTTTTTCAATTTTACATTACTTTGACCACTATCCCTCAGGACTCCACTGCTTTCTTGGCCCATGCATAGAAATCTGAAGTGCCAAGCGCCACAATTGCAACGTTTCCGGAAGTGAAATTTGCAGGTATCCTCATTATAATACAACTTGCCGCATTTTATACAAGCCTTCAAATTTCTTAGCTTGTTGATTTTTAACCTTGGTTCAGGATACTTTTCACATTTGTGAATGGGATGTGAGGAGTCACCATCCTCATTACATAAAGGACATACTTTGAAAACGTTCAGTGACGGGCCTGTTTGGTAATCAACATTTGCAGCAAAACTCGTAGCTCTCTTAGGACAAGGTTCTCTTGCTTTCTGCTTAATTTTATACTGTCGTTGACTGGTTAAATACCTTTCAGTGACTTCAAAAAATTTATCTGCTATCTGATTCAAAGATGGCCTGGTTTTGTTGGTGATATGAATTAAATGAGATTGGAAGTTCTCATTTAAACCATGCCAGCCAAAATACTGTAAAATATCCTCTGAGGTTATTTTCAAAGCGCTAATGGATCCGCAAATAGAATTAATTTTCCGTATGTACTCAAACGGTTCTGCATTGTAATCGAGCTTTAGATTCGACATTTGTTTGATGACATTGAATTTTCTAGTGACGGGAGAGGCTAAAGCATTCAACAAAAGATCTCTTGCTACGTTATAAGAATGCTGTATGCTGTCCAGGGAATTTATCAAAGACAAGGCACGCCCTGAAATTTGCTATTTCAAAAGTAAGAATTTATCGTAGTCAGAATAATTGAAGCGTTTCATCGTATCTTCAAATTGCTGAAAAAAAACCTAATAAGATCCTCTCCCTCTTCACTTCTGAATTTAGGTAAAGGGGCAGTTGTGCTCTTAAGCATGCTGCTCAATGTGCTTCTAGAAACTTCCAGACTGGAAGGATTTGGACTAGATGTAGCCAGATAAGACAGAGTAGACAAACATTCATTGATTTTATCTTCATACTTACAACATTCTTCAATTTCTTTATCATTTTCAGCTATGGCTTTCGTCTCATCCTCTGAGTTTAATTCCCATTTCAGGGTTCGAATGACCAAGTCGGCCTTTTCAAGCTCATCCTTGAGTCTTTTCAATTTACTAACAAGGCAGTCTCTCTCCCAAGGAGTGTTATTACCAAAACTGTCTAATTCAGAATGAATGCGGTTGACCTGTCCTCGATAGTTAGCCCTAGAGCTAATCAGAAATTTCAAATCTTTTGACATGCCTGCGATCCCCTTACAAACCTACTGAAATGAATATAATCTAGAAAGTCACAAATGACTCACTCAAAAAAAAAAAAAAAAATTTGAACTAGACCTCCCGACAGAAAACTGCTCAAGGGACACCTGCGGCATGACAGATCTATCTTAATGTTACAGAAATTAGAATATTAATAATAATAATAATAATAATAATAATAATAATAATAATAATAATAATAACTTATTTTTCTCCTGTAAAAACCTTTACCAAAACAATGGAAATTATAGAATTTAAATATATATATATATATATATATATATATATATATATATATATATATATATATATATATAAACAAAAAAAAATCTCCGCCCAACATAATCAGTATTTAGAAACCTCTTTATAAGTAACCCCTAACCTCATTTCTATATAATATTTGCCTTACGCAATTAATATCCTTTATGGTACTGTTATGTTCAAAATTGGTTGGACATCAAGATGGAATAAAGGGAGCAGGAGTACAGTTGTTGTTATTATTATTATTATTATTATTATTATTATTATTATTATTATTATTATTATTATTATTATTACTTGCTAAGCAACAACCGTAGTTTGAAAAGCAAGAAAATAACCCAGTGAGGAAATGAAATAAGGAGACAAATAAACAAAAGAAATAATTAAAAATCAAAATATTTCAAAAACAGTAACAACATTGAAATATATCTTTCATACATAAACTATAAAAACTTCAAAAACAAGAGGAAGAGAAATAAGATAGACTAGTGTGCCCGAGTGTACCCTCAAGCAAGAAAGGTTTAAAGGCCTCTCATGAAGGGCAGATGAAAAGGAGTGACAATGTCCTGGCAGTGGCCATATATTATGATCGGTGCCCAAGCCTCTTCTCCACCAAAGTTAGGACCAGGGAGGACCAGGCAATGATAGATCTATAGGCTCCACCAAAACCCACCATCCTTTGCTCGCCAGACAGTACTACATTGGATCCTTCTCTCTGGTTACGGTTCTTTCCCTTTGCCTACACATACACCGAATAGTCTGGCCTATTCTTCACAGATTCTCCTCGTCCTCATACACCAGACAACACTGAGATTGCCAAATAATTCTTCTTCACCAAAGGGATTATTCAGTGGCTACTCTCTTCTGGTAAGGGTAGAAGAGACTCTTTAGCTATGGTAAGCAGCTCTTCTAGGAGAACACTCCAAAATCAAACTATTGTTCTCTAGTCTTGGGTAGTGCCATAGCCTCTGTACCATGTTCTTCCAGTCTTGGGCTAGAGTTCTCTTGCTTGAGGGTACACTCAGGCACACTATTCTATCTTGTTTCTCTTCCTCTTGTTTTGTTAAAGTTTTTATAGTTTATATAGGAAATATTTATCTCAAAGGTTATTATAATTCTTAAACTATTTTATGTTTTCCTTGTTTCCTTTCCTCACTGGGCTATTATCCCTGTTGGAGCCCCTGGGCTTATAGCATCCTGCTTTTCCAACTAAGGTTGTAGCTTAGCATTTGATAATGATAATAATAATAATAATAATAATAATAATAATGGTGAGATTACAGAGACTATTAGAAACCATTGAGCTTGAACGGGTCTCGAACACTAGTCCGGCAGAACGCCAGACAGGGGAAGTGTCTAATAGGCCAGAAAGGGCGATGCAGAGACCCTTAGATAAGTCTGCAGTACACAGAGTGACTAAACTGGAGTCCTACGGAAAATTAATCATCACCCTCTCTTCCTTCGCCTATTAACGCAAAGGACCTCAGTTAGATTTCACCAGTCGTCTCTGTCTTGAGCTATTAAACCGATACTTCTCCATTCATCATCACCTACTTCACGCTTCATAGTCGACAGCCATGTAGGCCTGGGTCTTCCAACTCATCTAATGCCTTGTCAAACCCAGTTGAAAGTTTGGTGAACTAATCTCTCTTGGGGAGTGCAAAGAGCATGCCCAAGCCATCTCCATCTACCCCTCACCATGATTTCATCCACATATGACACTAGTAATCTCTCTTATAGTCTCATTTCTAACCCTGTCATGCCATTCAACTCCCAATATCCTTCTGAGGGCTTTGTTCTCAAATCTACTAAATCTATTGGAGATTGTTTCATTGTCATACCATGACACATGTCCATAGAGTAACACCGATCTCACTAAAATGATATATAGCCTGATTTTTATTTGTAATCTTAGGCAATTTGACTTCCATATTTTACTTAACCTCGCAATTGTCTGATTTGCTTTTTTTCAATCTTTCAATAAACTCTAATTCTAAAGATCCTGTATTAGAGATCTTTGTTCCTAAATATTTAAATGATTCTACCATCCAATGATATTTCATCCTCCATTGCATACTCCGTTCTCTTTATCTCTATCTTTCTTCTGTTTATCTTAAGCCCAACCTCTTGTGATATTTCATGTTTTGACGTTTTTACTGTTTTAGAATAATTTATTGTTAACTTGTCCTTATCATTTATTTATTTCCTCATTTCCTTTCCTCAATGGGCTATTATTCCCTATTGGAGCCCTTGGGCTTATAGCATCTTGCTTTTCCAATTAGGGTTGTCGCTTGGCTGATAATAATAATAATAATAATAATAATAATAATAATAATAATAATAATAATTGGGAGAAGGTATGTGCTGCATGGAGATGTGTCGTTTTCCAATTTCCTTAAATTTCAAGTTTGTAGACCGATATTACTTTAGAATTCATATTATCACTACTAAAATTTACCTCAAACTAAGGCAATTACCTTAAAAATTTAAACCCTGGGGTGAGCAGCCATGGCGGTTGGCAACAACACAACGGTTATAGAGGAAGAGAGAGAGAGAGAGAGAGAGAGAGAGAGAGAGAGAGAGAGTAATGAGACAATATCGAATAACTGAAAATGTAGGGGGTTGTAATGCATGAAGGGGGAAGTACAGTGTTGAGAGAGATATAGGAACAATAAAGGAATGTAACGAAAGGATAAATTTACGAAAGAAGAGTGAATATGAGCGAAAGGGTGTTATGCAATTAAGCGGTGTGAGAGGGGAGTTTCAAGTGTAGGACGTAGAGGCGAACGACAGACAAAGCGGAAGTAAAGAATGAGAGGGAGTACGGTGACCGGGGAGGGAGGGAGGGATTTGAGAGGGGGAGGGGAGGAAGGAGACAGCATTCTGCCCCAACTTATATATCAATATATTAAACAATACAATTGTGGGATTAGTGTTGTGAGAAGGAATATTTTACGATGGAAGAAAGTTTTTTTTTTTTCACCTTAAGCACGAGAGAATCTGAAGGAAATTAGCAATATAGATTGAGACAAAGGATACTTTACACTTCCCTGATTAATTGGGTTTGCACAAGGATAGGGCTCCATGTGGGATAGGATAGGGAAATGGATAGGCAGGGATAAGGAATTTCTGTAGAGCGTGCTTGTGTAAAAGGAATAGGTAGGGAATGGAGGGGTGAGGTATGTGTGCTGTATGGGATAGGAAGGATAGGCGGCATAGGCTATCCTTACTGGATAAAGAAGGATAGGTTTTGCCGTGTTGATTGTGAACGTAGTATGCCATATCAGCGAGATGAGGATGTGAAAGAGATTGGTTACATCAGACATAATAATAATAATAATAATAATAATAATTATTATTATTATTATTATTATTATTATTATTATTATTATTATGTCTTGCTAAGCTACAACCCTAGATGGAAAAGCAGGATCCTATAAGCCTAGAGGCCCCATTAGGGAAAATAGCCGAGTGAGGAAAGGAAACACGGGAAGATGAGATATTATGAGAACAGTAACATTGAAATATGTATTTCCTATATAAACTATAAAAACGTTAACAAAACAAGAGGAAGAGAAATCAGATAGAATAGTGTACCCGAGTGTACCCTCAAGCAAGAGATTGGTCATATCAGCGTGATAATAATGTGAAAAAGATGGATTATATAATGAAATCATGCTATTTGGGAATAACATTTTCCTGCTAAAGAAAGTAATAAGTTTGTGTGGGTATTGGCCTATGCAAAATTCTTGAGTTTGCGTGAATAATTAAATGGACAATTTAACTAAAGAATGTAGGAGAGAAGAATGGGAGGCTTAATGTGGATAAGGGGAATAGATATAAGATAAAGAAGGAATAGGGAGAGGGTAGGTTAAGAACAGGGACAAAAGTTAATGAAAATATAAGTGAAAATGCCTTAGATTCACCCCTAGACCTATGTTAGTGTAATTGTGAATAACAATTGTACCGATAGATTTACAGGGTAAACTTGTAGATTGTACAAGATGATAAGGAAAGTTTTTAATATATTATGAAAGAGCGGGATATGTAAATTTGAAGTGTATTTATTTTATGGTGTATCTGTGTAGGCCTACAGCTCTAGTAGGCCTTCAGTGTCTTTGTCTCTGTATTTGAATTGTCTCTTTATGTAACCTATTATGTTTATGTTTTCTTTTCAGCTTTTAGGCTCTGTTTGGTGAACTTCAAATCCTTGCTGATAATAATACCAGAGAGAGAGAGAGAGAGAGATAGAGAGAGCGAGAGAGAGAGAGAGAGAGAGAGAGAGAGAGAGTAGGAGGCCCACGATAGATAATATATATAGTATATCAATATATTTTTATGATTTTGTCCAAAACGCCTCCTAGTTCTTACACCCTTCCCCAAACTATACTGAAAGAGAGAGAGAGAGAGAGAGAGAGAGAGAGAGAGAGATCCAACTATCAATTATTACATTCCCTAAGTCTTAACAGATGACGCATGAATATACAGATATCAAAATATAGTTCATTCAGGTGCTCTCTCTCTCTCTCTCTCTCTCTCCTCTCTCTCTCTCTCTCTCTCTCTCTCTCTCTCTCTCTCTCTCTCTCTCTCTCTAAACACATATTCGACTGATGAAATTCTTAGCAAAAGCTTACATTTGATGAATTGATACATATTTACCAAAAAAGTTGCCACATACTTACTATTGTTATTAGCTAAGCTATAACCCTAGTTGGAATAGCAGGATGCTATAAGCCCAAGGCCTCCAACAGGGAAAATTAGTCCTGTGAAGAAAGGAAATAAGGAACTAGATAAAAGATATGAAAAATAACGAACAATTAAAAAAAAGTGACATCAAAACAGATATTTCATTTATAAACTATAAAAAGACTTAGATCAGTCTGTTCAGCATGAAAACATTTAAATTCCTGTCATGAAGGGCAGAGGCAAGGGACAGTGACTTTGCCCTATCAAGCAGGACAATGCCCTGCATACTGACCATACTACATCTGATCAACGCCCAAGCACCCTCTCCGCCCAAGCTAGGACCAGGGAGGGCCAGGCAATGGCTACTGATGACTCGGCAGATAGACCTATAGGCTCCCCCAAACCCACCATCCCTAGCTCACAAGGACGGCAAGGGGACTTGAACCCTAGTCCAGCAGAACACCAGAAGGAACGTTTCCAATAGGTGACTGCAACCCTTCTTCAGCAAATTGATGTGAATGAATTTCTGTTTTATATATAATCATTATTTCCTTTAAACTAAGATCATGATCAGCAGGTGGTTTGGCGTTTATGTGGTATGTTGGCCAAGCCACTCACTATCCATCCGTTGAGATACCACTGTTAGAGAGTTATGGGGTCCTTTGTCTGGCCAGACAGTACTATATTGGATCCCTCTCTGGTTACGACTCATTTTTTCCTTTGCCTACACATACACACATACACCGAATAGTCTGGCCTATTCTATACACGTTTTCCTTTGTCCTCATACAACACTGAGATTACCAAACAATTCTTTTTCTCTTAAGATGTTAACAACTGCACTGTAATTGTTCAGTGGCCACTTTCCTCTTGGTAAGGGTAGAAGAGACTCTTTAGCTATGGTAAGCAGCTCTTCTAGGAGAAAGACACTGCAAAATCAAACCATTGTTCTCTAGTCTTGGGTAGTGCCATAACCTCTGTACCATGGTCTTGCATATTCTATCTAATTTCTCTTCCTCTTGTTATTTTGAAGGTTTTATAGTTTATACAGTATATGAAAGATTCATTTCAATGTTATTATTCTTTTCCTTTATGTCATTTCCTCACTTGGATATTTTTCTTGTTGGAGCCCTTGGGCGTATAGCAACATACGGATGTAGCTTAGAAAGTAATAATAATAATAATAATAATAATAATAATAATAATACCCACAAGGTCTTGGTGGCTAAGTCACAAGGTTTACGGAACATGATTTGTGCCGGGGAACACTTTAGTAATGAAATAACATACCAGGGTTATAAATGTAAAGTTTGTGTGGATGTAGAGAGAGAGAGAGAGAGAGAGAGAGAGAGAGAGAGAGAGAGAGAAATATGGCATGCAAATATGTATTGAAAAATCAAATAAGAAAAGTCAAAATCGATTATTGCATAATATAACTCTTCTACATTTACGCTGGAAAAGTAATTTTAAAGGCTCCACTCGCTTCAGTCATGATAGAAAAAAATCCCAGTGTACAATAACAGGCTAATGTTCACAGCCTAAATACATTTCCCAGTATTACTGAATGATATTCCTATAGAATTATACTTTTTCCTTATATTTATAATTTTGCCAAGAAACTGATCAGACCGAAGGCATGAACATCCCAGTACCTAAACCGAACCGAGACTGGAGTGAGTGTGAATCAACCCTAAGCATTCAAAATATCACTTTCTGGGGTTCAAGACATAATAATCATTATTACAAGCTAAGCCAAGCTACAACCCAAGTTGGAGAAGCAGGATGCTATAAGCCTAAGGACTCTCATATATTCTCATAGGGTCAATTTCCTTTGATCTATGTTTGAAACGTTCCTCTAGGCCAGTATATATATATATATATATATATATATATATATATATATATATATATATATATATATATATATATATATATATAAACAAATGCAATTGTTTCTTGTCCACTTCCGGACAAAAGGTTCAGACATGTCCTTCATCAATTCTGGGATTTGGACATTTTCCTCACCACGCTGTACACTGCGGATTGGTGATGGTGGGAGACTAAAGCCTGAAATTAATATTCCAAAATCAGAATGAGATAAAATACATATCAAAACAGAATATCATTTTGGATCTAGAAAACAACTTTTTTTCGTATGGTTGGAGAGAGAGAGAGAGAGAGAGAGAGAGAGAGAGAGAGAGAGAGAGAGAGAGACTTTACCTCCTAACTGTTTTTTTTTTTTTTTTTTCAGTTGGGATAGCTGCAGAGAAAACTCCGTTATAGTGTCCACCAGCACTGGTGTGAACTAAACCCTGCTATTATGTTAAACCATATCCTTTGAATATGAATTTGAAATTTGTTTTCCTTTGTGTTCAGTATTTATCTAAAGTTTGGGGATCTGGCCAATAATGTATAATTAACATTATTATTATTATTATTATTATTATTAATATTATTATTGACGGTTGTCTTTTGGTTTGAATATATTTAAAAAAACCTAATAATTGGTAGTTGAATCGGTAGAGCTTCAAAAGTTCAGACTTGCAGCAAATCTTATTATGTGTGAACAGACTGACATAAACCTTTTTATAGTTTATATATGCAATATATGTTTTGAATTTGTTACTGTTGTTATAATATCTTATTTAATTGTTCATTATTTCTCATATCGTTTATTTATTTCCTTATTTCCTTTCCTCACTGGACTATTTTTCCCTGTTGGATCCCTTAGGTACAGTACAGTATATTAGTCTTTGTTAGGCCGAGGAAAACTGAGGAAACACTAGGCGTATTGCAATATATATATACATATATATATATATATATATATATATATATATATATATATATATATATATATATATATACATATATATATATATATATATATATATATATATATATATATATATATATATATATATATACACACACACACGTATATATA
>NC_090727.1:50540455-50562955 GCF_036898095.1 Palaemon carinicauda
GGAATAGAGAAGGAAATCCTCCCACTGTCACGTACGCCCTTCTGGACTTGAAGAAAACGAGCAATTTCCCATAGACATAGAGATGCTACTCTCTCTCTCTCTCTCTCTCTCTCTCTCTCTCTCTCTCTCTCTCTCATGAAATAATTTAATTAAGAATCATGATCTTAAGTAGGCGTTAATTAAAGATGTTGCCAAATTTGAAACATGACAGTCTCATCCATGAGGCCGAGCCTCCACTATAGGCCTAATGCTGAAATGTGTCCTATATGTGAATATCTCAGTCAATTTTGTTACATAATGATTTATAATTATTGTTTTATGAAAGAAAGAAAGAAAAAATATAATGGTGAAACCAATTATTTACTCAAAAGATTCAAAATCAATTATTAAATAGGAATATTCTCATTTGAACCTAAATACTGTTGGATGTAAGTATCGGGAACATCAATGATCACATCAAATATTTGATTTTGTCATTACTTTCATTTACTTAAAACTATCTCTCTCTCTCTCTCTCTCTCTCTCTCTCTCTCTCTCTCGGAGTTTCATGATCAAATGAATAGAATTTTGAACGAAATTTTCTGAGAAAGAATTGATTCAAATAAGC
Source organism: Palaemon carinicauda (assembly GCF_036898095.1). Classification (NCBI taxonomy): domain Eukaryota; kingdom Metazoa; phylum Arthropoda; class Malacostraca; order Decapoda; family Palaemonidae; genus Palaemon; species Palaemon carinicauda. Next base: position 50,541,063 of record NC_090727.1, read on the forward strand.
TGTTTCGTTGTGATTAGATTTTCTCATTTTATTTCGTTACTGAGACGTGAGTGAAGATCTCCTATTTCATTATAGATATATTTTCGATTTAGAACAGAGGCCGACGGGGGGAGCTACCTAACTTCAGTATGTAGACCAATCATAGTGTGAGCAGGGAGGCTAATCAGATGGACCTTGGTTTAGTGTGGACGACTAAACTTGAAGTTTTATTTGATAGTAAATATCTCTCTCTCTCTCTCTCTCTCTCTCTCTCTCTCTCTCTCTCTCTCTCTCTCTCATATCCAGAGACCTTTGTTTAGACTTCCGTCCTTCCCCACGCACACACATTCATGCACATACACAATTATGTTTCATATTTACCTAAAGGCAAAGAATCAACGGATAATTGCATTTAAGAACAAAGGAATAGCAGACAAAGAGTTATCAAATGTGTGTGTAAGAGAGAGAGAGAGAGAGAGAGAGAGAGAGAGAGAGAGAGAGAGATTAAATCCCATATATACCCTATAATGCTAAAGCGTAGTTTCTTGTTAGTCTCACTTGTGCCAGATGTAAATGGAAAGGCTAATGTGGTATGAGTCTTACTAAGGGAAAATGTTAGGAGGAAATTTGGCATGCCTGCTCATCGCTCGCTCGAATCATAGGTTTTTTTTTTAATATAAATATATATATTTTGTTCATAATGTGTCATTTCTATTATATCATTTGTATAATGTTTTTATTTATTATAAAATACAAATTTTCAAATATATTCAAAATTATAGACCTATTAAAGTCTATAGAAGCTGAAACATCAACAATCCTTTGTTGATGGTATCAGCCTTGCATAAACACACGCACGCACACACATTTACTGTAGCAAGTTGCTCCTTGCAACGGACCGTGGGTGTTAGTTGCAAGTTTCAATGTCCTCCTTTGAAGTCTCTAACCCTTTCCCAAGAACCCTTTATTTCTCCCAGTGTGACCGTACCCTCCCCGCTTCTCCTCCTTCCCTTCCGTCTCTTTCCTATCCTATCCAACCCTGCCACTTCACTAGACTAACTGCAATAGAAATAATTATCGTTTCCGGGTAATAATGCCCAGATTATTCAAATAAGAGAGGAAATTACATAGAAAATAATAGCGTAGGCCTACTGTAGTTTTACGTATCAAATCCATTCACTTTATCCGAATCGCGCTGTAGACGTATTTGGTGTTCGGTTATCTTCAATTTTAACTTCGACTCTGCATAAGTAGTTATCATATAAAAAGATAGGCGGTTTCAAGAATAGAATAGCCATATTCGAATCAAGTAACTAAGAAATACACTAAAATAAAGCACAAGTTACTAAAATAAAGCTATAATTTACAGATTTAAATTTAAATTTTAAAAACAAAGCCGATGCCAACTTAAATCAAACGATTGAACTCGGAGGCGAAAAATCTTTTGAGTTCGTTCGTCGTGTGCTTCTTTGGTGTTTAATCTCTCTCTCTCTCTCTCTCTCTCTCTCTCTCTCTCTCTCTCTCTCTCTCTATTATTATTCATAAAACAAGTCTCCTTTTAGTAAAAATCCGGTTAAAAAGAAACGTTCCTTAATCATATTGGAGGAAATATTGTTAATAGGACAGAGGCTGGTTTACAAGCAGTTTATGGAGTCTTGGTGCGAGACAATGTAGTCCCTCCCCTAAAAGATTGATAAGAGAGATTTTGTGTCATGATGAATTAGGTGCAATGTACATGTTCCAAAGTAACTATCCTCGTCCAGGGATAGAGAATAAGTATCTAGCCTCCCCTCCTGACTCGTGCACACTCACAGAGGCCTTATTACTACCTTTCCTTTTGGCTCCTGTCCCTTACACATCACAACTTGGGAATGTCACGATTAAAAGCCTTTGAGAAAAGACAATTAATTCATCACCTCTATTACTCTTATTTACTGTCTGGCAATCTGCCGGACTGGGGTTCGAGACCCTATCAACCTTTATAGTTTCTTGTGGTGTCTGCAACCCCACCATCCTTGCGAGCTAAGGATGGGAGTTTTGAGGGAACCTATAGGTCTACAGGCTGAGTCATGAGCCATTGCCTGGCCCTCCCTGGACCTGGCTTGGGTGGAGAGGGGACTTGGGCGCTGATCATATGTGTAAAGGTCAGTCTGTAAGACATTGTCACTGACCTTTACCTGTGCCATTCATGACCGACCTTTAAACGCTTAGAGGAAAGTAAGGCTTTTGTGATCCTGGCATCGTATTAGGCAGCTAAATTTAGTAAAACACCCAAGCTCTCATGGAGAGTATAGGCCTAGTCTCTCTCTCTCTCTCTCTCTCTCTCTTCTTAGACACAATTACATTTCATATATACCCATAAACATCGGATAATTCTATTCAAAAGCAAAGGAATTGCAGTCAAAGTTATTAAATATGAGAGAGAGAGAGAGAGAGAGAGAGAGAGAGAGAGAGAGAGAGAGAGAGATTAAATCCCATATATACCCTATAATGCTAATGCGGAGTTTCTTGCTAGTCTCACTTGTTGCCAAATGTAAATGGAACGTCTAATGCAGTATCAGTGTTATTAAGGGAATTAAAGGTGTCAGGAGGAAATTTGGCAACGCTGCTGATCGCTCACTCGAATCATTCGGTTTTTTAATATAAATATTTTTATTTGGTTCACAATGTGTCATTTATTGTTATTTTTATTATATTTACCATCTATATAATGTTCATATATATTATAAAATGCAAATTTTCGAATATATTCAAAATTATAGACCTATTAAAGGTTTAGAAAAGCTGAAACATTAGGAATCCTCTGTGGAAGGTTTTAGCCTTGAACAAACACACGCACGCACACTCATATTTATAATAGCAAGTTGCTACACACTAGTCCTTCCCGTACCTTATCAAGTCCCTCCCCTATCCTACACCGTATCCTACACTTTCCCTTCTCCTCTTTTCAACCCTGACCCTCGGGTAATTATGCTCAAAATATTCAGATAATAAAGGAAATGTACATAAACAATTACGTAGGCCTAGTTTTACTTAATCGGCAAGTATACGTCTTTAGTGTTCGAATGTCTTTAATTGTAACTTCGACTCTGCATAATTATATCATGGTAAAAGTTTTATTATATGGAATATGCATCTGAAAATCAAGAAACTTAGGCCTACTCTTAAGTAAAGCACGAAATTCTCAAATAAAGTTATGATTAACGACACTAAATGCAAGATTAGTAAACGAAGCCGATGCCAAATGAAATCGAACGAAAATTCTTCCGTTATGAAGACGTATACCAGAAATGACCCTTACTCTCTGACATCGTAAGGGCAGAACACCTTACTCCAGATAACTGGATACACACTAAAATGTTGTGTAGTTATTTACCTTTTTACTAATTTCATTTATTATTAACTATAAAATATTTCAGTTTTACTTTTCCGTCATATTAAATGGAACAGTGAGACTAGAGGAACAAAATAAGTATCATTGTTCAAGCAAACAAGCGCCAATAGCTATACCTATGTTCTCATGCAACCTGCAGCAACACACTACACCGCTTAAATGTTTTCTTAGGTTTTACTTATATTAATTATTTGAATATCTTTCGTTATTATTGTTCGAAAATAGAAAATTGAATTGAAAGTTTTAAGCTTAAAACGAAGATTTAACTACTGGTTTACTGAAGACTGTCATTCGTGTGATCTTGACCTAGTGATATGGATACGAGTTGCTATCTCTCTCTCTCTCTCTCTCTCTCTCTCTCTCTCTCCCCATTAACCCGTTTCCCTCACTCCATTCACCCATTACCCTCACCCAGTTAACCCGTATCCCTCACCCTATTCACCCATTACCCTCGACATATTCACCCATTACCCTCACCCTATTTACCCATTACCCTCACCCCCATTCATCTAATACCATCACCCCATTAACCCATTTCCCTCACCCCATTCACCCACTACCCTCACCCTCTTCACCCATTACCCTCACATCATTAACCCATTACCCTTACCCCATTCACCCGTTTCCCTAACCCAATTCACCCATTACCCTCATCACATAAACCCATTTCCCTCACCCTATGCACCCATTACGCTCGACCCATTAACCCATCACCCTCACCCAATTCACCCATTGCCCTCACCCTATTCACCCGTTACCCTCACCCCAATCACCCATTACCCTCGTCACATAAACCCATTTCCCTCACCCTATTCACCCATTACCCTCACACCATTAACCCATTACCCTCACCCTATTCAACCATTACCCTCACACCATTAACCAATTACCCTCACCCAATTCACCCGTTTCCCTCACCCCAATCACCCATTACCTTGTTCACCCATTTCCCTCACTCCATTCACCCATTACCCTCACCCAATTCACCCATTACCCTCACCCCATTCACCCATTACCCTCATCACATAAACCCATTTCCCTCACCCTATTCACACATTACCCCCACACCATTAACTCATTACCCTCACCCTATTCACCCATTACCCTCATACCATTCACCCATTACCCTCGTTCAATTCACCTATTTCCCTCACCCCATTCACCCATTACCTTATTCACCTGTTTCCTTCACTCCATTCACCCATTACCCTCACCCTATTCACCCATTACCCTCACACCATTAACCCATTACCCTCACCCTATTCACCCATTACCCTCATCACATAAACCCATTTCCCTCACACCCATTTCCCTCAACCTATTCACCCATTACCCTCACACCGTTAACCCATTACCCTCACCTGATTCACCCATTACCCTCACCCCATTCACCCATTACCCTCATCACATAAACCCATTTCCCTCACCCTATTTACCCATTACCCTCACCCTATTCACCCATTACCCTCACACCATTCACCCATTACCCTCACCCTATTCACCCATTACCCTCACACCATTAACCCATTACCCTCACCCTATTCACTCATTACCCTCACCCCATTCACTCATCACCCTCATCACATAAACCCATTTCCCTCACCCTATTCACCCATTACCCTTACCCCATTCACCCATTATCCTCATCACATAAACCCATTTCTCTCACACCCATTACCCTCACCCCATTCACCCATTTCCCTCACCCCATTCACCCATTACCCTCATCACATAAACCCATTTCCCTCACCCTATTAACCCATTACCCTCACACCATTAACCCATTAGCCTCACACTATTCACCCATTACCCTCACCCCATTCACTCATTACCCTCATCACATAAACCCATTTCCCTCACCCTATTCACCCATTACCCTCACCCCATTCACCCATTACCCTCATCACATAAACCCATTTCCCTCATCCTATTCACCCATTACCCTCACACCATTAACCCATTACCATCACCCTATTCACCCATTACCCTCACCCCATTCACCCATTACCCTCATCACATAAACCCATTTACCTCACCCTATTCACCCATTACCCTCAACCTATTCACCCATTACCTTCACCCCATTCACCCATTACCCTCATCACATAAACCCATTTCCCTCACCCTATTTACCCATTACCCTCACACTATTAACCCATTACCCTCATCCTATTCACCCATTACCCTCACCCCATTCACTCATCACCCTCATCACATAAAACCATTTCCCTTACCCTATTCACCCATTTCCCTGACCCTATTCACCCATTACCCTCACCCCATTCACACATTATCCTCATCACATAAACCCATTCCCCTCACCCTATTCACCGATTACCCTCACCCAATTCACCCGTTTCCCTCACTCTACTCACCCATTACCCTCACACCATTAACCCATTACCCTCACCCTACTCACCCATTACACTCACCCCATTCACCCATTACCCTCATCACATAAACCCATTTCCCTCACACCCATTTCCCTCACCCTATTCACCCATTATCCTCACCCAATTCACCCATTACCCTCACCTTATTCACCCATTACCCTCCCCCCATTCACCCATTACCCTCATCACATAAACCCATTTCCCTCACACCCATTTCCCTCACCCTATTCACCCATTACCCTTACCCCCATTCACCCATTACCTCATCACATGAACCCATTTCCTTCACCCTATTTACCCATTACCCTCACCCTATTCACCCATTACCCTCACACCATTCACCCACTACCCTCACCCCATTCACCCATTACCCTCATCACATAAACCCATTTCCGTCAACCTATTCACCCATTACCCTCACACCATTAACCCATTACCCTCACCCTATTCACTCATTACCCTCACCCCATTCACTCATTACCCTCATCACATAAACCCATTTCCCTCACCCTATTTACCCATTACCCTCACACTATTAACACATTACCCTCATCTTATTCACCCATTACCCTCACCCCATTCACTCATCACCCTCATCACATAAAACCATTTCCGTCACCCTATTCACCCATTTCCCTGACCCTATTCACCCATTACCCTCACCCCATTCACCCATTATCCTCATCACATAAACCCATTCCCCTCACCCTATTCACCGATTACCCTCACCCAATTCACCCGTTTCCCTCACTCTACTCACCCATTACCCTCACACCATTAACCCATTACCCTCACCCTACTCACCCATTACACTCACCCCATTCACCCATTACCCTCATCACATAAACCCAGTTCCCTCACACCCATTTCCCTCACCCTATTCACCCATTACCCTCACCTAATTCACCCATTACCCTCACCTTATTCACCCATTACCCTCCCCCATTCACCCATTACCCTCATCACATAAACCCATTTCCCTCACACCCATTTCCCTCACCCTATTCACCCATTACCCTCACCCCATTCACCCATTACCCTCATCACATAAACCCATTTCCCTCACACCCATTTCCCTCACCCTATTCACCCATTACCCTCACACCGTTAACCCATTACCCTCACCTTATTCACCCATTACCCTCACCCCATTCACCCATTACCCTCATCACATAAACCCATTTCTCTCACCCTATTTACCCATTACCCTCACCCTATTCACCCATTACCCTCACCCCATTCACCCACTACCCTCACCCCATTCACCCATCACCCTCATCACATAAACCCATTTCCGTCAACCTATTCACCCATTACCCTCACACCATTAACCCATCACCCTCACCCTATTCACTCATTACCCTCACCCCATTCACTTATTACCCTCATCACATAAACCCATTTCCCTCACCCTATTTACCCATTACCCTCACACTATTAACCCATTACCCTCATCCTATTCACCCATTACCCTCACCCCATTCACTCATCACCCTCATCACATAAAACCATTTCCCTTACCCTATTCACCCATTTCCCTGACCCTATTCACCCATTACCCTCACCCCATTCACCCATTATCCTCATCACATAAACCCATTCCCCTCACCCTATTCACCGATTACCCTCACCCAATTCACCCGTTCCCCTCACTCTACTCACCCATTACCCTCACACCATTAACCCATTACCCTCACCCTACTCACCCATTACACTCACCCCATTCACCCATTACCCTCATCACATAAACCCATTTCCCTCACACCCATTTCCCTCACCCTATTCACCCATTATCCTCACCCAATTCACCCATTACCCTCACCTTATTCACCCATTACCCTCGCCCCATTCACCCATTACCCTCATCACATAAACCCATTTCCCTCACACCCATTTCCCTCACCCTATTCACCCATTACCCTCACACCGTTAACCCATTACCCTCACCTTATTCACCCATTACCCTCACCCCATTCACCCATTACCCTCATCACATAAACCCATTTCCCTCACCCTATTTACCCATTACCCTCACCTTATTCACCCATTACCCTCACCCCATTCACCCACTACCCTCACCCCATTCACCCATTACCCTCATCACATAAACCCATTTCGTTCACCCTATTCACCCATTATCCTCACCCAATTCACCCATTACCCTCACCTGATTCACCCATTACCCTTACCCCATTCAGCCATTACCCTCATCACATAAACCCATTTCCCTCACACCCATTTCCCTCACCCTATTCACCCATTACCCTCACACCGTTAACCCATTACCCTCACCTTATTCACCCATTACCTTCATCACATAAACCCATTTCCCTCACCCTATTTACCCATTACCCTCACCCTATTCACCCACTACCCTCACCCCATTCACCCATTACCCTCATCACATAAACCCATTTCCATCAACCTATTCACCCATTACCCTCACACTATTAACCCATTACCCTCACCCTATTCACTCATTACCCTCACCCCCATTCACTCATTACCCTCATCACATAAACCCATTTCCCTCACCCTATTCACCCATTTCCCTCACCTTATTCACCCATTACCCTCACCCCATTCACCCATTTCCCTCACCCTATTCACCCATTACCCTCACACCATTAACCCATTACCCTCACCCTATTCACCCATTACCCTCATCACATAAACCCATTTCCCTGACACCCATTTCCCTCACCCTATTCACCCATTACCCTCACACCATTAACCCATTACCCTCACCCTATTCACCCATTACCCTCACCCCATTCACCCATTACATTCATCACATAAACCTATTTCCCTCACCCTATTCACCCATTTCCCTCACCCTATTCACCCATTACCCTCACACCATTAACCCATTACCCTCACCCTATTCACCCATTACCCTCACCCCATTCACCCATTACATTCATCACATAAACCTATTTCCCTCACCCTATTCACCCATTACCCTCACCCCATTCACCCATTACCCTCATCACATAAACCCACTTCCCTCTCACCCATTTACGTCACCCTATTCACCTATTACCCTTACACCATTAACCCTTTACCCTCCCCCAATTCACCCGTTTCCCTCAACCCATTCACCCATTACCTTATTTAATCGTTTCCCTCACTCCATTCACCCATTACCCTCACCACATAATCCTGTTTCGGTCACCCCATTCACCTATTACCATTACCCCATTCACCCATTACCCTCACCCCATTTACCCATTACCCTCACCCTATTCACCCATTACCCCTGACCTATTTACCCATTACCCTCACCCTATTCACCCATTACCCTTACCCCATTCATCTATTACCCTCACCCCATTAACCCATTTCCCTCACCCCATTCACCCATTTTCCTAACACAATTTACCCATTACCCTCACCCTATTCACCCATTACCCTCCTACCATTAACCCATTACCCTCAACCTATTCACCCATTACCCTCACACCATTAACCCATTACCCTCACCCCATTCACCCATTACTCTCAGCCTATTCACCCATTACCCTCACCCCATTCACCCATTACCCTCGACCTTTTAACCCATCACCCTCACCCCATGCATCCATTACCCTCACCCTATTCACCCATTACCCTCACTCCATTCACCCATTACCCTCATCACATAAACCCATTTCTCTCACCCTATTCACCCATTACCCTTGACCCATTAACCCATCACCCTCACTCAATTCAACTATTGCCCTCACCCTATTCACACATTACCCTCACCGCATTCACACATTACCCTTGTCACATAAACCCATTTCCCTCACCCTATTCACCCATTACCCTCACACCATTAACCCATTACCCTCACCCTATTCACCCATTACCCTCACACCATTAACCCATTACCCTCACCCAACTCACCCGTTTCCTTCACCCCAATCACCCATTACCTTGTTCACCCCGTTTCCCTCACTCCATTCACCCATTACCCTCACCCAATTCACCCATGACCCTCACACCATTAACCCATTACCCTCACCCTATTCACCCATTACCCTCACCCCATTCACCCATTACATTCATCACATAAACCTATTTCCCTCACCCTATTCACCCATTACCCTCACCCCATTCACCCATTACCCTCATCACATAAACCCACTTCCCTCTCACCCATTTACGTCACCCTATTCACCTATTACCCTTACACCATTAACCCTTTACCCTCCCCCAATTCACCCGTTTCCCTCAACCCATTCACCCATTACCTTATTTAATCGTTTCCCTCACTCCATTCACCCATTACCCTCACCACATAATCCTGTTTCGGTCACCCCATTCACCTATTACCATTACCCCATTCACCCATTACCCTCACCCCATTTACCCATTACCCTCACCCTATTCACCCATTACCCCTGACCTATTTACCCATTACCCTCACCCTATTCACCCATTACCCTTACCCCATTCATCTATTACCCTCACCCCATTAACCCATTTCCCTCACCCCATTCACCCATTTTCCTAACACAATTTACCCATTACCCTCACCCTATTCACCCATTACCCTCCTACCATTAACCCATTACCCTCAACCTATTCACCCATTACCCTCACACCATTAACCCATTACCCTCACCCCATTCACCCATTACTCTCAGCCTATTCACCCATTACCCTCACCCCATTCACCCATTACCCTCGACCTTTTAACCCATCACCCTCACCCCATGCATCCATTACCCTCACCCTATTCACCCATTACCCTCACTCCATTCACCCATTACCCTCATCACATAAACCCATTTCTCTCACCCTATTCACCCATTACCCTTGACCCATTAACCCATCACCCTCACTCAATTCAACTATTGCCCTCACCCTATTCACACATTACCCTCACCGCATTCACACATTACCCTTGTCACATAAACCCATTTCCCTCACCCTATTCACCCATTACCCTCACACCATTAACCCATTACCCTCACCCTATTCACCCATTACCCTCACACCATTAACCCATTACCCTCACCCAACTCACCCGTTTCCTTCACCCCAATCACCCATTACCTTGTTCACCCCGTTTCCCTCACTCCATTCACCCATTACCCTCACCCAATTCACCCATGACCCTCACCCTATTCACCCATTACCCTCACCCCATTCACCCATTACCCTCATCACATAAATCCATTTCCCTCACACCCATTTCCTTCACCCTATTCACCCATTACCCTCACACCATTAACTCATTACCCTCACCCTATTCACCCATTACCCTCATACCATTCACCCATTACCCTCACCCAATTCACCCGTTTCCCTTACCCCATTCACCCATTACCTTATTCACCTGTTTCCTTCACTCCATTCACCCATTACCCTCACCCTATTCACCCATTACCCTCACACCATTAACCCATTACCCTCACCTAATTCACCCATTACCCTCACCCTATTCACCCATTACCCTCACCCCATTCCTCCATTACCCTCATCACATAAACCCATTTCCCTCAACCTATTCACCCATTACCCTCACATCATTAACCCATTACCCTCACCCTATTCACCCATTACCCTCACCCCATTCACCCATTATCCTCATCACATAAACCCATTTCCCTCAACCTATTCACCCATTACCCTCACTTCATTAACCCATTACCCTCACCCTATTCACCCATTACCCTCACCCCATTCACCCATTATCATCATCATATAAACCCATTTCCCTCACCCTATTCACCCATTACCCTCACCCTATTCACCCATTACCTTCACCCTATTCACCCATTACCCTCACCACATTCACCCATTACCCTCATCACATAAACCCATTTCCCTCACACCCATTTCCCTCACCCAATTCACACATTACCCTTACCCTTATAAAAAGTTTGCAATTCTACAAAAATCATGAATAATATACCCTCAAGCAAGAGAAATAACCCAAGATCATGGTACAGAGGCTATGGTAGTACCCAAGGATAGAGAACAATGATTTGATTTGGAACATTGATTACTCAAACTTCATTACATTTTGAAACTGAACAAAAGAATTACTTCTGAAGATGTGCACGCAAAGAGAGAGAGAGAGAGAGAGAGAGAGAGAGAGAGAGAGAGAGAGAGAGTGAGAGAGAGAGAGAGAGAGAGAGAGAGAGAGAGAGAGAGAGAGAGAGCACTTTCCATTCTGTTATTACCTTGTAGCCAACCAACAACGTGAAAATAGGTGACGTCATTGCTAGATGCGTGAGTGCCAATCACTGACTGACCCCTATAGTCCAACTAGTACCTTCTGACGAAACCTTAGACGCCCCTTTCAGGGTTTTCCAAGACTAGTCCATGCTGAAATTTCTACCAGTTCCCTCACACACACACACACAGATTTAGTTAGGTTGTTGCAGTATTTCAAGATCTTTTGGTCCACAGTTTAGTCCTTTATAATATATATCAGAAGTCATAAATTTCACTCTGTAATTACAATGGATTTTTTTGGTGTGGGACTGAAAATTCATTGAAATTGAAAGGATTTCAAATCAGTTTTAGATTGAATTTCTCAACTTGTCGAACAAAATGTTTATGGCAATTTTAGTGAAGAAATTTTGTTTTAGTGATTATCTGCATCATTGGTAAGTTTCTCAGTATATGGGGGAAATAGAGTTTTGAGGTTGATAAATTCAAGTAAAATTCAACAAAGTTTTTTTTAGTCAAATTTGAAAAGGGTTATAATTATTAACATCACATAAATAAAATATTAAAGATCAACAAGAGTTTAAGTTTATCTTAGAGCAGTTTGCAATACGTAACCAGTTATGTTAGAAAGATAATTATACAATATTTCTGAGTAGTTTAAAATATACTATTCACTAAAAATGCAAGTGAAAATAGAGCATATATATGCTTTGGCTGTAACGTGAATAACTCAAAATATACATAATGCACTTAAGCTCAGTTCACATTTCAGAGGTTTAACCCATCTGGATATATTTAGATATAACAAACAGGATACACTGATCACAGATTAACACACGAAAACTCCAAAAAAAATCTTTTTGGCAAGTTCCACACAGGATTCCTTCTATGTTGCCCCAGTCTCGTCTTGACCAAGATTGAGACCTCGGATCCTCTCCACTTCCTCTATCGAGACAGAAAGAAAACTAGTCAAGACCTAACTGACTGACACGAAGATGTAAAGGAATAGTTAACATTGTAGTCAGAACTATCTGTGTATACAGCAATGCAACATAAACATAAAACACTACTTCTATGGCTTGTGTGGTAGATTACATTCTCTCATTTTCGGACACTTGATTAATCAAAGTATTTGCAAACACCTTTGATAACTTTCTATACGATGGGTGGTTTCATTTGTTATACCAAATTAAAATTCATTGATTCAAGTTCTCCTATGCATTGACATTTCTATAGATTAATTCATTATCAATTTACACGATCTAATTCTTATTCATTACTTTGGGAGACCTGAAAAATATTGCAGTATTTAATGGAATGAATCTGTCTATTCCGGTTTGCACTAAAACAGCAACACAGAACATTTTATTAGATAGAACTACATGTAGGTTTTGACTTTAATACCTGAAAATCGAAGGTCTTTCAACAAGCATTTAATGATATAGGAAATTGTAAAAATCTCTCTCTCTCTCTCTCTCTCTCTCTCTCTCTCTACAACTTGCCAATTGTTTTAATGTGTTGTAATATGCGATATCTTATAGATCATTACTACGTCATTTTTTGTAGATTAATGTCTATGTTGGATTAATTAGGATGGATGAATTAATTTGGTTCATTTTGGCCGGCGTTGGGACCTGTGAGGCCAATCCATTTCTGGGTACAATGCTCCAGAAACCTCAGGCAGTGCTTACAGTATACCACTTTAAGTGAACTCACCATTGTGTTGCATAATACTTTGTTTCCATATTGTTTCCTTCTATTATTTTCCGCTCGTTTCCTCATCCGAGTTAGATGAATCTCTTGTAGTTTGATGACTTGAATTGACTTTGTCCAGTTATGTTTGATGAAACACGAACAGCTATTAGGCTGGTTTTGTTGTCGATGAGATGCTACTGTTCGTGGATTTGAATGGCTGGATATTTTGTGGTTTCCTAGCTGGACGTATTATGAAGAATTCTTCAAGGGAAACTTCATTTCTGTACTGGGCATATCATGTATTTGTTTACGACGTCCCGTCTTATCCAATGAGTTTCTACACAAGGGAGACAAGCTTGCTCTTTTAGATGGCGACTGTGGATCGGATACTTTTATATTAATGTGCGTTGGACTCGCTGTTTATGGTTTGATAAAATTGTTGTATATCCAGAGTCTTTCTAACTCTCCTTTCGACGTCCTTGTTCAAATATGTTGGACCTGAGTGATACTCGTACGATTTCTTCAAGGGTGGCTTTCCATGTTGACAATTGTAAGAAAGTCCATCCTTGCTCTGCTAGAACGTAAAACTCTTACGTGGCTACAACATCCGTTAGAGGTCCTCGACTTGTTAGGCCCTATCTCCATCTGCCCAAAAGGCGTCCCTCTACAATTTCCACATAGAAGTTCGTAAAGAGGATCCCTGTGGAAGTATAGGTGGACCTTGTGCGTCGGTCTTCACAAGGGGACTTGTAGATTAGTGCCATCAATAATTTGGCAATTATTTCATCATAAAAAATCGATAGATGAATTATAATGAGGACAAGAGGTTGCCCTCGAAGTAAACAATGTGCATTGCGCAGCTTAATATTGTGAATTCTACTTTCATATAAATCCGAAGGCGTAAAACAATCTGTATATATTTAGCAGTGGAGGCTGGCAGGAAGAGAAATTATATGCTGTGGAGATAAACTTGTCCACTCCAATAACTTACTTAACTTTGAATTATGCTGAAAATGTAGAATTTTTGATACGCGAATCTCTCTCTCTCTCTCTCTCTCTTCTCTCTCTCTCTCTCTCTCTCTCTCTCTCTCTCTCTCTCTCTCTCTCACACACACAAACCCCTTTTGTGCATATTGGTTAAAGAAGAAAGCCCATGTAATAATAGGTAGGCCTCTACGTCCTTACTCTGTTATTGGTTACATCCGTCATCTTCTGTGAATTATCTAGACTGCTAAAACGCTATTCTTGTCGGTGGGGGGGGGGGGGGGGGGGGGGGGGGGGGGGGCGGTTGGTTACAGATAGTATTTGCTGCCGTTGCAACTCGCCTGGTGTACTGTAGGTACTAGTTTCATGTCATTGCACTGATTCTTTGGCTATGCGTACTTGCATTTTCTCTATTTCCTACCTTTTTCTGTTCCCTTCCTGTTCCCTATAATTATAAATTCAATTGTGACGTCATTCTTCAAAAGTTCACAACGTTCAGTTATTTTGGTTAATCTGCATTGCCGCTCTTATTAGGCTCCCAGGGCTGGTGTTAGATTTGAAGTCTAGAGTAACAATGGTCTTCACATCTCTCTCTCTCTCTCTCTCTCTCTCTCTCTCTCTCTCTTTGTAGGTCTTGGTAAAGGTGATATTGCAATCATATGATCATATAATGGTTAACTGGTACGAATGTCTATTTCTTTTACAGCTGACATTGTAGAGAGAGAGAGAGAGAGAGAGAGAGAGAGAGAGAGAGAGAGAGAGAGAGAGAGAGAGACCTCATTTCCCAACTGTTCTATTTGTTGAGTGTGTGTGGGGAAGGTAGAGAGTCTGTATAGGGCTTATCCAGTTTGTCATTAAAGGAAAAAAGCGAAGTCTATTCATACTCTTCATCTCCGTGAGCCTAAGTCTGGTGGATATCAATTTAACATATTTTATATAGATTATAATACTGAGTAGTAAGAGCTCTATTTTACCAACATTTCTATATACTAGTAGTAATTTTATGAATAGTGAACTTTTGCTACATTATGAAAAAATACATATAGACGGTGTATGTCTATACATATTTTTGTACATAAGTATGTATGCACCTATATGCATCTATGCCAGTACCTATATATGTGTAAGTACGTCCATGAATAATAATCTCCCCTTTGATGTATTTGCTCTTGTGGTAAATCCGCCGAGTCTACTCTTACCAAAAAACAGTTTAATTAACAACGAGTCGTGTTTATGAACAATATTGATAATGCAATATAAGGGATATTTATTAGATCATGTTGAAAATATCTTCGTCATTAAGTATTTAAGGAGAAGTTCTCCCTCTCTCCAGTATTTGATTCTAAGCTATTTTCCCTGTTGGAGGCCCCTGGGCTTATAGCATCCTGCTTATCCAACTAGGGTTGTAGCTTAGCAAGTAGTAATAATAATAATAATAATAATAATAATAATAATAATAAAAATCAAAATAATAATAATAATAATAATAATAATAATAATAATAATAATAATAATAATAATAATAACTTGAATGAAATTGTTGGGGATCAAATCACTTGAGAGATGATCTAGGAATTGATTTTGTTTCTCCTGTCTTATGATATAATTGATGTACAGAAAATAAATCGTTGATTATAATTGCTTAGTGTTGTGTTGAGTTTTAATCTGGTGATTAAAATTGATTAACAAACTAATTCAATAAAGTCATCATATTAAGTTTCATGTTATTATTAATAATTTTTATCTGTAGAATCTGTTAAGAAAACACCGCTGTTAGATAAGTCAGTAATGTGTTTAATACAACATTCTTACAATGCAAGAAATAATGCTTTGTGTTAGAGAGAGAGAGAGAGAGAGAGAGAGAGAGAGAGAGAGAGAGAGAGAGATTCGTGATTACTCTGAATAGGGTTCCAAATTAAGCGTTTTCCGGGTGATTCAAAAACCCAGTATTGAAGATCCTATTATCCATGATGAGAAACCGCTTTCTCGTAGCTCTGAGGACACGAGTATGCTAAAAACAGTTCTTATGGTCGAAACTCAAAGGAAATCGGTTCAATAATCGTCCATGTCTCACGGAGTAAGACCTTGCTGAACGCCCTTATCCATTAAATGCTCATTCGGTCGAAAAGGTGAAATATTCGACCTTCCGAATCTGGTGCGAGGTGGTAGACTTAGAGACTAAAACTGTTATTTTATTGTATGTTATAAATAATAATAATAATAATAATGATAATAATAATAATAATAATAATAATAATTATTATTATTATTATTATTATTATTATTATTATTATTAGCTAAGATACAACCATAGTTGGAAAAACAGGATGTTATAAGCCCAAGGGCTCCAACAGGGAAAAATAGCCCATTGAGGAAAGGAAATAGAGAAATAGATAAACTACAAGAGAAGTAATGAACAAATAATTGTTCATTACTTCTCGAATATATTAAGAACAGTAACAACATTTATTATGATGTAATATGTTCTGGACTAGTGCTCCCTTTCTTTTTACTCATAATGTTGATAGAAAACAAAATGAAGAGGACCTATATGTGTGTGTATGTGTGTATGTATGTATGTATGTATATTTTCCCCTCCCTAACTTATTCGAGCCAGCTCTGTAAAAGTCTGGTTTGACTCATTTGGCTGATAAATCTCCTCTTTTAATAATAATAATAATTCCCTTATATTCGCTTTTAATGGAATCATTATGAATAAACAGAAAAATGATGTTCTCCAGAGACTGGCATGTATTCAACTTATCGGAATGAATCGAAATTGCATTGAATCAACAGGCAAGAGATGCATTTCGAAAACCAATAACATTCGACTTCGGAGACATCAGTGTTGCCATGTTGTCACCTTTGGGGCGAAAACGTAGTTATATATATATATATATATGCAATGGCGCGGACCTGCCGCTGTGACAACGTTACCACTTCTCCCTGTTGGCAGCACGTTTATCGTGGACACTTAAGAAGTCTCTACCATTGACTACAATTGTCTCAGGTTACAGTTCTCTTGCTTGAGGGTACACAGGATCATCATTATTCTTTCTTGATTTTATTTCTTCACAAGGATATTTCCCATGTTGAAGCCCTACTTTTCCAACTCATAATAATAATAATAATAATAATAATAATAATAGGTAGTAGGTTTGCCAGGCCACCAGCCACCCGTTGAGATACTACCGCTAGAGAGTTGTGGGGTCCTTCAACTGGCCAGACCAATACTACATTGGATCCTTCTCTCTGGTTACGGTTCATTTTTCCCTTTGCCTACACACACACAACGAATAGTCTGGCTTATTCCTACATATTCTCTTCAGTCCTCACACACTTGACAACACTGAGTTTACCAAACAATTCTTCTTCACCCAAGGGGTTAACTACTGCACTAATTGTTCAGTGGCCCTTATCCTCTTGGTAAGGGTAGAAAGAGACTCTTCAGCTATGGTAAGCAGCTCTTCTAGGAGGACACTCCAAAATCAAGCCATTGTTCTCTAGTCTTGGGTAGTGCCATAGCTTCTGTATCATGGTCTTCCACTGTCTTGGGTTAGAGTTCTCTTGCTTGAGGGTGCACTCGGGCACACTTTTCTATCTTAATTCTCTTCCTCTTATTTTGTTGAAGTTTTTGTAGTTTATATTGTTACTTTTCTTAAAATATTTTATTTTTCCTGTTTCCTTTCCTCACTGGGCTATTTTCCTTGTTGTGGCTAATAACATCCTTCTTTTACAACTAGGGTTGTAGCTTAGCAAGAAATAATAATAATAATAATAATAATAATAGTAATAATGTACATGGTCCATATAAGTGCCGTTTACTGTACATGGTCCATATGAGTGCCGTTTTACTGTACATGGTCTATATAAGTGCCGTTTACTGTACATGGTCCATTTAAGTGCCGTTTACTGTACATGGTCCATATAAGTGCCGTTTACTGTACATGGTCCATATGAGTGCCGTTTACTGTACATGGTCCATATAAGTGCCGTTTACTGTACATGGTCCATATGAGTGCCGTTTACTGTACATGGTCTATATAAGTGCCGTTTACTGTACATGGTCCATTTAAGTGCCGTTTACTGTACATGGTCCATATGAGTGCCGTTTACTGTACATGGTCTATATGAATGCCTTTTACTCTACATGGTCCATTTAAGTGCCGTTTACTGTACATGGTCCATTTAAGTGCCGTTTACTGTACATGGTCCATTTAAGTGCCGTTTACTGTACATGGTCTATATGAATGCCTTTTACTCTACATGGTCCATTTAAGTGCCGTTTACTGTACATGGTCCATTTAAGTGCCGTTTACTGTACATGGTCCATATGAATGCCGTTTACTCTACATGGTCCATTTAAGTGCCGTTTACTGTACAGGGTCCATATAAGGTGCCGTTTACTATACATGGTCTATCTGAGTGCCGTCTACTGTACATAACTTCATGCAGTTACAAGTAATAAACAGAGGAACAGATTGATCAAATGTAGACACAAGAAAAGTTCCCAGTTCTTCTTGAGCTTTTAAATATGCGTTCATAAGACAATTATGCTCTTTAATATATTTGTATTTTATTATGTTTTCTTAATACACAGGGAAATCAAATGCAAAAAGTTTCAAACAATCTACGTATTATCGTCTTGGTCCTTCATACTTTAAACTCAATTCTGAATACAAAACGTCTTGTTTGATTAAACCTTCTGATTGTAATTAGGCCTAATTTACCTGTATGATAAATTAAATAATAACGAGATTCTCAATCTTTACTTTTATCCCTTATTATTATACCTTCATATCAGTTGGGATAATAACACCTGGCTTGATATCATTAGGTTTTTGCCGCGAATGAAAGATAGTTAAAAAAGATATAATATATATATATATATATATATATATATATATATATATATATATATATATATATATATATATATATATAGTATATATATATATATATATATATATATTACAGTAGATCTGTGTCTGTACAACAGCTGAACTGAATCTGTTGTACTGTGAAGGTTTTATCTTTGATGTTTGACTTGAATCTAAATTGGAAACCTTTTTTTAAACAACATTTAGCTGCAGTTGGACAGCATAGGCCTATGTAGGAAAACTGACCAACCCCCCCCCCCCCCCCCACATGACTGAGGAGTAGTAAGCCAGTAGTTAAAACTTCGTTTTGAGCTTAAAACTTTTAATTAAATTTTCTATTTACGAACAATAATACCGATAAATATTCAAATAATTAATGTAAGTAAAACCTAAGAAAACATTTAAACGGTGTAATGTGTTTCTGCAGGTTGCATGGGAACATAGGCCTAGCTAGTGGTGTTTGTTTGTTTGTTTGAACAATGATACTTATTTTGTCCCTCCAGTTTCACATTTTCAATTTAATATGACGGAAAGGTCAAATTGAAATATGTTATAGTTAATAATAAATTAAATTCGCAAAAAGGAAAATAACTATATGACATTTAAGTGTGTATCCCAATTATCTGGAGTAAGCAGTTCCCACCCTTACGATATCAGAGAGTAAGGGTCATTTCAGTTTTTTTTTATTATTATTATTATTATTATTTACAATGGTATACGTCCTTTTAACGGAAGAATTTTCATTCGATTTCATATGGCGTCGGCTTCGTTTATGAATCTTGGATTTAATGTCATAAATCATAACTTTATTTGATAATTTCATGCTTTATTTAAGTGTAGGCCTAAGTGACTTGATTTGCAGATGCATATTTCCTGCCTATGATCGTAAAACGTTCACAATGATGACTACTTGTGCAAAGTCGAAGTTGGAATTGATGACATTCGAACACAAAATACGTCTACTTCGAGATCATGTAAAACTAGGCCTACACCATTGTTTCTTATCTACATTTCCTCTATTATTTGAATATTTTGAGCATAATTATCTGAGGGCCAGGGTAGGAGAGAGGAGGGGAGAACGGGGTAGGATACGGTGTAGGATAGGGGAGGGACTTGGTAGGATACGGGAAGGACAAGTTTGTAGTATCTAAGGTCTGTTACAAGGAGCAACGTATTAATGTAAATGTGTGTGTGTGCATGTGCTTGTGCAAGGCTGTTACCTTCAACAGGATTCCTAATGTTTCAGCTTTTCTAGACCTTAACAGGTCTATAGGCCTAATTCTAAATATATTCTTAAGAAGTTGCCTTTTATAATAAACGAGAAAATAATATATATAGATAATATACGAAAATAGTAATCAATGACACATTATGAGCAATATAAAAATATTTATATTTCAAAAAACGAATGATTCCAGTAAAGCGATGAGCAGCGTTGTCAAATTTCCTCCTGACACTTTTATTTCCCTTAATAACACTGATACTGAGGTAGATGTTCCATTTACATTTGGCAACAAGTGAGACTAATAAGAAACTACGCTCTAGCATTACAGGGAATATATGGAATAGAATTCTCTCTCTCTCTCTCTCTCTCTCTCTCTCATTTGATAACTCTTTGTCTGATATCCCTTCGTTCTTGCATAACATTATCCGTTGCTTATTGTAAATATGAAACGTGATTGCCTGTCTAAGCAGAGGTCTATGTGTACGAGAGAGAGAGAGAGAGAGAGAGAGAGAGAGAGAGAGAGAGAGAGAGAGAGTGTTATTCGTACTCACTAAAGTTTAGAGACTAAACCTAAGTCCATCTAGTTAACTTCCCTGCTTCCACCATGGGCTGGTCTACACACGGACATAAGGTAGCTTCCCCCATCGGCCTCCCCTCTAAATCAGAAGTATTACTAATAATGAAATAGTCCTTCAACAAAACGTCCCAGTAAGGGTTTGATTTCAATCTCCAATCGTCTGTGTCTACAAAACGAAATAAAAGGATAAGTTCGAAACACAACGAAACTTCCTCTTTGAATTTAATGTTTTCCTGATAGTTTCGTTCTAAGATTTATTCGATTGATCACGAAGCTCCCGAGATGATATTTCTAGAATAATTTCAGTCAGAGAGAGAGAGAGAGAGAGAGAGAGAGAGAGAGAGAGAGAGAGCACATACGAACGAAACGTCATAAGCCCTCTATTCTCCAAGTCCTAATGTTCGATTTGACTTATCAACATCGGCTTCGTTTTCAACATTTGGATTTTAAGTTGTAAATCATAACTTTATATTTGAAGTGTCATTTTGCTGTAGGCCTAAGTGACTTGATTTGCAGATGCATATTCTATTCTTAAAATCGTAAAACCTTTACAATGATAACTACTTATGCGAAGTCGAAGTTAGAATTAAAGTCATTC
>NC_090727.1:50565455-50569575 GCF_036898095.1 Palaemon carinicauda
CTAAAAACCACTGTCATGGATGTCTTGGTTTCTTGCTATGAATCAATTGCATATGCCGTTATACATATGTCTCCTCTGCTTCAATGACATCTGCATTTGTGTAGATAAAGTCATTTCCAGGTCCTTCAAGGGACGATATATTAGAAGTTTCTAGAAGAAGGTTATCGTTAGCGTACATTTTCGGTTAATACTACCTACATAACATCTTGTATGCATCACCTTAGGCTCAGTAGGTATAATTAGAGTTTTTTTACCTGGTAGTAAGTTGAGTAGAAGGTGATACAATGGTTATAGGTGCAGTGGTGTATCCACTATGAATCCTGGCACCTGCAGTTACATAAACATGATCTGTCCTTTTAGACACCTACAGCTGTGTGCAAATTCCTACACTTCGTTAATACTTTTATTCAAATCCCCAAATAATTGTTATTACAAGCATCTATTTTTTAGGCGATATTATCTACTTTGCTTGTGGTAGCTTATTGGAAAAATCACTGCCTGCCAATCTATTGGACGAGAGTTCAAGATCTACTTGAGCTCGATAGCTTCTAGTAGTGTCTGTAACCTCAATCTCTTTGTGAGCAAGGTATGGGGGCTTTTGGGGGTCAGCCTACAGGTCTACCTGCTGAGTCATCAGCATCCTTTGCCTGGTCCTCTCTGCTCCTAGCTAAATGGAGAGGTGACTTGGGCGGTGATCTTATGCATCTAAGATCAGCCTCTTTGGCATTATCCTGTCCCTTGTCTCTGACATTTATGAGGGACCTTTAAGCCCATGAGAATGTGCACACCTAATTTGGGTCTAACCGTTGCTAGGGGTACATTCGCATCGAGAAACGAAAACTTAGAATATATGTTTTCATAGAAAATTCTTTGTTCAGAATTACTCCATTTCTTCCATTTTCAGGTATATTTACATAAACTAATTCGAATCAAGAAAAAAGTCATCATGATGCTTATAATCATGGTCAATAATATAAAAATTTTGCTTTGAAAATTACATAAGTTTTACCCCTAAACCGTAACAATCATTGAAGTGTCAAACCTGTATTAATGCTTTGACTAGTGCTGATATTACAACGGCTCTTTGCATTCTTGATTAAATTGAAAAATAAAGGTGTTCTGATAGCAATTGGCAGTGATACGCAAATGTAGTTCATTTATTTCCTTATTTCCTTTCCTCACTAAGCTATTTTCCTTGTTGGAGCCCTTCCACTGCTTCTTTTGTAATTATTAAGGACCCATTCTGTTATATTTTATGAGAGAGAGAGAGAGAGAGAGAGAGAGAGAGAGAGAGAGAGAGAGAGAGAGAGAGAGAGAGAGTCTAGTTGCTGACTGTATTAACTAAAGGTAAATAATTCCTTATGGCAAATTGAATACTGACATAACATGACTTGTCATTACTTAAATTGATCAGTCGTAGCAGAAGCGATAATGAATGATGAGAGAATGAGGACACAAGCCGAATTTAGATAATAACCACAGACACACACACACACACACATTATATTTTAGAAATATCCAGATGAGGGCGTCTGCAATTGGACGCAAGTTACGAAACTACAAAGATAATTTTAATATCTTTTTAAATTGGCGATCAGATATTTTCAATCAATTTTTTTTTATCCGCGAAAAGTGAGGTTTATTTACCAAGTTAGAGATGTACGTCAAGGCAATCAATTCTTACTCCCCCCCCCCCACCTTCGTTCATTATTTATCATTGTTTCTTCCTATTCCCCTTCTTTCCATCCCTATCTTTTCCTGTATCCCAATTCTTTCCCAACAGCAGTATTTTCATTACCACCCAAACCAGCTGATTGACAGGAGGCCTTCTCCCCCCCCCCTCAGACCGTAGGAAAAAGCGAGCCAATATTCCCACGACCGAACTCAAGGGAAAGAATTGGGATACAGGAAACGATAGGGATGGAAAGAAGGGGAATAAGAAGAAAAAATTATAAATATTGGTCAAAGAGAGAGGAAAGTAATAAGAATTGACTGCCTTTAGGTACTTCTCTATCTCGGTAAGTAAACCTCAATTTTCGCGGATTAAATAGTTGATTGAAAATGTCCGATCGCCAATTTAAAACTATATTAAATGATCTTTGCGGTTTCGTAATTTGGGTCGTATTGAAAACCTCCTTGTCTGGAAATTTCAAAGAATAATAGTGTATATGTGTTTGTCTGTCTGTCTGTGATGGTTATTTAAATTCGTCTTGTGTCCTCATTCCCTCATTATTCATTATCGCTTCTGCTACAACTAATCAATTTAAGTAATGACAAGTCATCTTATGTCAGTATTCAATTTGTCTTAAGGAATTATTTACCTTCAGTTAATTCAGTCAGCAACTAGTCTCTCTCTCTCTCTCTCTCTCTCTCTCTCTCTCTCTCTCTCTCTCTCTCTCTCTCTCTCTCTCTCTCTCTCTCTCTCTCTATATATATATATATATATATATATATATATATATATATGTATATATATATATGTATATATATATATATATATATATATATATATATATATATATATATGTGTGTGTGTGGTGTAAACAAGGAGAAGGACATTTGATAGATAGACAAAGAATAACCGAATAGGTCCCTAGTTATCGCAAAACCAGCAGGAAAAGGAAGAGAAAACGATGGATTGACGGACTAAGAAAATTTGTAGGTATAAACTGGCAGAGAAAGACCATGAAAAGACGCGAATTGGTAAAAAAAAGTCCGAGGCTTTTGTTCTGCAGTGGACTAATAATGGCTGATGTATATATATATATATATATATATATATATATATATATATATATATATATATATATATATATATATATATATATATATATATATATATATCGCGAGAGAGAGAGAGAGAGAGAGAGAGAGAGAGAGAGAGAGAGAGAGAGAGAGAGAGAGAGAGAGAGAGAGAGCATTCTTTTCATATTTCATTTCCGTTTATTCACAGAAGAGATGGATGAACGTTACTGTCTGTGAATAAACGGAAATGAAATGTGAAAAGAATGCTCTCTCTCTCTCTCTCTCTCTCTCCTCTCTCTCTCTCTCTCTCTCCTCTCTCTCTCTCTCTCTTACACTGGCCATTAGAATATGATAGAATTTTTCATAATTGGAGTGAAAACGAACGAAGAAGTAAGGAATGAAATCCTCGGAAAAGAACAAAATCATCTTCAGCGTAAAATTTCTCCTGTTTTCCTCCGGAAACACTTTGAAGATTCCTGCGAGAGAGAGAGAGAGAGAGAGAGAGAGAGGAGAGAGAGAGAGAGAGATAGAGAGAGATATTTGAGATTCCTTATTCTTCTGATGATTTCACTAATTATTAACACGAATACAAAGGAAAGACATACGGAAGGGCGAACATTACAATCTGGGAATGAACGAAGATGAAATAAGAACGCTTCCAGAACGGTCTTTAGAGGGTGAGATTTGCCTAGGAAGCGTCTTACCTGATATATATTACGATTCGCACAGAAAGAAAACTATGAATAAATCTTTCCTTTTGTTATTTTTTTTTTCAATTCCTTTCTGTACATCTTTATCTTGTGGATTCTCTCTCTCTCTCTCTCTCTCTCTCTCTCTCTCTCTCTCTCTCTCTCTCTCTCCTCTCTCTCTCTCTCTCTCTCTCACCCTTCATACCTGAAGACATTTGGACTTCACTTGAAGCCAAAAGAAGAATTTGTTGAATACGAACGAAAAATAAAGAAATGAAGACCTTGGAAAAGAAGAGAAAATTCGTCTTCTGTGTAAAATTTCTCCCGTTTTCCTCCGGAGACACTTTGAAGATTCCTACGAGAGAGAGGAGAGAGAGAGAGAGAGAGAGGAGAGAGAGAGGGAGAGAGAGAGAGAGAGAGAGAGAGAGATTTGAGATTCCTTATTCTTCCGAGTATTCCCTTAATTGTTAATACAATACAAAGGAAATTTATACATTCTGGGAATGAACGAAGATGAAATAAGAACGCTTCCGGAACGGTCTTCAGAGGGTGAGATTTGCCTCAGAAACGTCTTAGCTGATAAATGGTAAGATTCGCCCAGAAAGAAAACTATGAATAAATCTTTCCATTTGGTATTGTTTTTTTAATTCCTCTCTGTATTTCTTTATCTTGTGGATTCTCTCTCT
>NC_090727.1:50575075-50580075 GCF_036898095.1 Palaemon carinicauda
TCTGTTTGTTTTATTTTAGGGGCGACAGAAATGTATAAAACCCATAGTTTCATTAACACAAAAGTGAAATACACAATGAATGCATATTGATTTTGTATTAAACATTAGTTCTGGCTCATTATTATTTACACCTTCAACGTTCATATCATCCTTCCACCTAAAAAAGAAGATAGTTATTTTCAAAATCCTTTACAGCCCTTTACTTCAGCCATCATTATATTGTAACTATGGTAATATCTATTCATTTAGTTATAACAGCATCAATGCCAAAAGGAGTAATTCTGAAATTAAGTTCAACAGGGGAAGAAACAAAAATCATAACAATTAGAGTTTCTCTCCAACAATACATATTTGTAATGAATCAATACATATTTGTAACGAAAAAAATGATAGATTATGGGTAGTTTACTTAACCATTCTATGCATCCTGTTATGATGGATTAATGTTCAACATAAGCGAATGTAATTGTCATCTCCTTAATTTTTTCTAATAGTTATTTTTTACAGAATGTTTGTAATTACTTTGATATTTGTTTAGATCAGTAAATTTATCATACCACTCTATTCATTAACCAACCCACACAAAGACTGCAGATGGGAGCATAGAAATAAAAGAGCATTTCTATATTTTCCACATTGACTCCAGAACTGAACATAAGTTGTTTTTTTCCAAACCTTCACAGACCAGTATTTACAACTTCCCAGCGGATCCATGACTTCTTCTGTCACTGCACTAGTAGCAATGGTCAGTTATTCCTACATACCATAACGACCAGGTAATGATTATTGATAATCAGCAGGTATACCTTCAGGGTTCCTTTAAAATCCCTATCCCTAGCTTACAAAGATGATGAAGTTGAAGGTACTACTAGAAACTATCGAGATTAAGGATGTTTTTAACTCCCGTTCAACAGATTACCTTGATTCCTGTTATGAGTTATGGTTAAGAAAAGAAAACCCTCACTTAAATAATGTGGCATATAACACATTAGCTTAAAAGCTTTTATAAGGTTCATTGAAAGAATCATTGGGATCTTTTAAACGAATTTGGCATAATGGGATTTTGATTGTTAAAGCAACATTTTATACCTCACAATAGGATTTTTTTCCTATACTTTGAGCACTTAAAAAAACGGAGATAATTCTGTACTTTCTGTGTCACTGGATAAATTTATATAATAGGTTTTCTAGTCTCTAATATTGACGTTTTAGTAAAAAGAAAAAAAATCACTGCTGGTAGATTTTGCTGTATAATGGAAGATGAAACGAATAGGTTTTAGATAAGTCACTGAAGACAGGTTTTAATTAGGTTTTTTGTTTTTTTCTATTGCCTCTATTACTACTCCGCTCTATAACCTAAACTTCAGTGGAGGAAACATATACTTCTTCAAGACCTATATATTCTAACATATTTTGAACAATAAATAAAAACTTGTAAAGGCTGATGAAAAGTATTCCTTTGCCTATCTGTCTCAGCCAAAAGGAATGACAATTGTTAATTTCTTTTTAGCGTAGAGTAAATTAAAGGTTCCTTCATTATAAGGTAACTCCTTTTCCAATTCCTGTGACAATATCAACTTTAAAACGTTATATTGGATACAATTACAGCTTATTTAAATTTACAACAGGATGAAGATTGTTTAAAGGTTTTTGGCTTGAGTCATAATGAAAATACTTTTTTCCTTCCATAAAATTCTTCCTATTTATTTTGCTCACCATGATCCACATGAATATACAAAGTTGGCTCAGCAAAATGAACTACACAAGAGCTATTACGAGCACAATTATGCAAGAGTGTCGATCAGTGTTGTTTATTCAAAGTGAATTGAAGTTGATTAAAATATCGAGAGCTCTGAATTCCAATTCTCAGTGTTAGTTCGCCAAGTGCTTCCGATGATCACTGACTGTTGGAGTTTCTTTTTTATGATGATAGTCTTCTCATTATTCTGAGATTTAGCATCAAGTACTAAAGCGCATTTAATTCAGGTTATGTATCAGCAATTTATTAAGTTTATTGCTGTTGACCTAATCTCTTTATGACACAGGACAATAAGAGCAGAGTCTAATTATTTTATTTCAAACTCCTGTTAGACAATGAATGAATTAAGAACTCTGGGGTAAATTGCATTTGATCGGCAGTATAGTAACTTTCTCTGCACAAATCAGCATTTTAGACAGTGATAAAATGAAGCACTGAATAAATTTTTTATGGGATTTCTAGTTCAGAAAAGTGAAAAGTACAATTTCTCTAAAGGAATTTTATACATGTTGAATAGGTTAAGTGATAAGTGGTTTAGTACGAAGTAATGAGTGTATCGCTAGAACAAGAATATGCTTCAACAACACATAAATATCTTCTTTCATGAAGAAAAATATACCTTTAAACACAGAAAGCTCTTGACTATACTTGACAAACAAAAACCTTTAATAAATAAAGTTTCTAACCAAAGTATATGAATGAATCAATATGTTATCATACTAATAATGGGTAGTGAAGATCAGAAGAGGGTTATACATTGATTGCATTTAAACACTGTTTTACTTATGGTACAAGAGATCAAAACAACATAATATTTTTAAATAACAAAAGGAAGATTAATGCAGTAGATATGGAGAATGGTCTAAAGATATATGAGTGAAAGCATAGTCATATATATATTCCCGAGAACATCCACACATCATTGCATCTTTGTGTGATAGCCTATTGGCCATGTCTTTCCCTGGAAAATCTTTATGGCTGAGGTTCGAGACCCTCTCAAGCTCAATAATTTCTAGTTGTCATGCCCTTCCTCCTCCTTTCTTCCCCCCTTCCCACTCCCTTCCTCCTCCTTTCCTCCCCCCTTCCCACTCCCTTTCTATCTTTTCCTCCTCCCTCTCTCTCCCTTTTCTCTCCTTTCTTCCCTCCTTCTCACTCCCTTCCTCCAACTTAACTACCCCCTACGCACTCCCTTCCCCTCCTTTCCTCACCCCTTCCCTCTCATTTCCTCCCCCTTCTGAATCCCTTCCTCCTCTTTTCCTCCCCCCTTCCCATTCCCTTCTCCTCCTCTCCTCTTCCCTCTCACCACCTTCCCCCTCCTTATCTCCTCCTTCTCAATTCCTTCTCCTCCTTTCCTCCCACCTTCCCACTCCCTTCCCCTCCTTTCCTCCTCCCTCTCCCTCCCTTTCCGTTACTTTAATCCCTCCTTCTCAATCCCTTCCTCCAACTTTCCTACCTCCTTCCTACTCCCTTCACCCTTCTCACTCCCTTCCCCCTCTTTTCTTCTCATATTTTCATTCCTTTCCCCTTATTTCTCCATCCTCTTCACTCCCTTTCTCCTCCTTTTAACCACACCTCTCATTCCCTTCCCCCTTCTTTCTTCCCTCCTTCTCAATCCTTTGCCCCCTTTCCTCCACCCTTATCACTCACATCCGCCTTCTTTTGTCCCCCTTCTCACTTCCTTCCCCTCTTTTCATCCCTATTTCTCACTCCCATCCCTCTCCTTTCCTACTTTCTTCTCAATAGTTCCCCCCCCCCCTTTCCTGCACCCTTGTCACTCACATCCACCTCCTTTTGTCCCCCTTCTAACTTCCTTCCCCTCTTTTCCTCACTATTTCTCACTCCCTTCCCCTCCTTTCCTACTTTCTTCTCAATCCTTCCCCCCCCCTTCCTCCACCCTTGTCACTCACATCCGCCTCCTTTTGTCCCCCTTCTAACTTCCTTCCCCTCTTTTCCTCCCTATTTCTCACTCCTTTCCCCCTTTTTTCCTACTTCCTTCTCAATCCTCCCCCCCCCCTCTCCTCCACCCTTGTCACTCACATCCACCTCCTTTTGTCCCCCTTCTCACTTCCTTCACCTCTTTTCCTCCCTATTTCTCACTTCCTTCCCCCTCCTTTCCTACTTCCTTCTCAATCCTTCCCCCCCCCCCCTCTCCTCCACCCTTGTCACTCAAATCCACCTTTTTTTGTCCCCCTTCTCACTTCCTTCCCCTCTTTTCCTCCCTACTTCTCACTCCCTTCCCCCTCCTTTCCTCCACCCTTGTCACTCCATTCCCCTCCTTTCCTCCCTCCTTTTCCATAATTTACATGGTTTATTATTCCTTATCATCATCAATGATTAGTCGAAGGCAGAAAAAAGGCCTCGGATATGTTTGTTCACTACCGTCTGTTTATAGCCTTTCTATGTCAGTTTATATATGCAAATTTTTATTCATTATTTATCATTCGTTATCATCATCTTCATCATCATCCATGATGAGAAGAATGCAGGACAAAGGCCTCACACATGGTTGTTCACTTCTGTCTGTTTATGCTATTTCTATGCCAGTTTATATTTGTAAATTTTTATTCATGGCTTAGAAAGACTATAAACTATTGAACAAACATGTGATGATGATAACAAATGATAAACCATGTAAAGTAGGGAGAAGGAGGGAGGAAAGGAGGGTATGGGAGTGACAAGGGTGGAGGAAAGGAGGGGGAAAGGGAGTGAAAAGGGGGACAAAAGGAGGCAGAAGTGAGTCACAAGGGTTGGGGAAAGGTTTGATAAGGAGGGAAGAAATGAGGGGGGAGGGAATGAGAAGGGTAGATAAAAGGAGGGGAAAGGGAGTGAAAAAGAGGGAGAAATGAGGGGGAAAGGAATGAAAATATGAGAAGAAAGAAATGGGAAGGGATTGAGAAGGGGGAAGTAAAGGAGGGGGAAGGGAGTGAGAAGGAAGGACGAAAAGAGGGGGAATGAAAAGCGAAGGGGAAGGAAATGAGGGGGAAGGTAGTAGGAAGGAGGGAGGAAAGGAGGAGAGGTGTGAGAAGTGGGAGGGAAAGGAAGTTGAAGGGATTGGAGGAAATGAGAGGATGGGGAGTGGAGGAAAGGAGGGAAGGTAGTGAAAATATGGAGGAAAGGAGGGGGATAGTGTGGGGAGGGGGGAGGAGGAAGAAGGGAGTGAGAAGGAAGAGGAAAGCAGGGGAAAGGAATGGGAAGGTAGGCGGAAAGAAGGAGGAAGGGAGTGGGAAGGGGTGAGGAAAGG
>NC_090727.1:50585075-50592575 GCF_036898095.1 Palaemon carinicauda
CGTCTCTCCCATTCCCTCGGATAGGGAGAGAGGTAGTAGTCATACCCTGGGGAGAGGGGTTGTAGTTAGGAAAGTGGAAGCGGGTGAAAAGGGTTAAACATGTGTGTACAGAGATATTTAGCTATTTAGCCTTCATATTGCTTATGGATAGTCCATGAATGAAGCAAATAGCCAATTTAATTGCATCTAGAGGAGAAGAAAAGAAAGAAGATAAAACATTTGTAATGATTGAACTCCAAATAATGATTGTTTGAATAATAGTAATCATTAAAGTGTTATTATTAGAGTACTGTCTGAAGAGGTATATCATCAGCACTTATATGATGATTGATAGGTAGAAATTCGTATTTGGGAATAGCAAGTCCAGACTGACTAATTTAGGCACACGCTAATTAGAAAAAAAAATCTTGTTCGTCTTTCCCTTCTTCCTTTGGAGTGAGATTGAGACGCTATATATGGGGTATTATCCTCATGATCTTATTTAAAGACTGATTAGGTTACCTAGTATCAAACTGCAAAGGCCATTGACTCTAGGCGGCGTTAAACTGCCAGGGTCACTGACGCCTCAAGGTAGAAGGAAACGCAGTAAAAAAAATATTTCATCATCCTCTCATATCCCTGAAGACGGAGAGGATTTTGGAATGTTCACGTCAGAGTATTTTTTTCATCTCAAAATTTCTGATATTATTATGTGAATTTATAAAAAATTAAACATACTTGTTTTTTATACACTTATTTTAGGAATTAAAATTACTTTCACATTAAAAAAAAACAAAATATTTTTCTACATAATTACCAATTGTCATTTTAATTAATATTCAATTGTATTAAATTGAAAACCTTATTTTCCATTACATTTCTTCAATTCTGCCTCGAGTCTCCGGCTGAGTTCTTCAAGAATTTTTTGGAACTTCGGAAGACATCAGCTTGGAGGTGATTGATAAAAGACTTCCTTCTCTACTTTGAACATATAATTTCGTACAATAGATTTTAATTTATAGAAGCAAATATTTATAGATATAATGAATATTATTTTTATCTCCTGAAAAACCTATTTTATTATTAAAACTTTCAATAAAATTTAGTATTAATATCTACGGACTCAAGATATCACATAACATTCTCCTTATTATTTGGTTACAATTTTCATTCTTATAACCTCTGCAATTTCTCTTCACTCTTCAGGGACACGAGAGAAGGATTAATTAATATTTCTGCAATCTGTCTGTGCATCGTTGTCTTCATGCTCCATCATCAACAACATATCTTGTAAAAAATTAATAAAGTTATTTCTTTACGTTCTGTTCTATTTTTATACTGTATATGTATATATATATATATATATATATATATATATATATATATATATATATATATATATATATATATATATATATATATATATATATATATATATAATGCGACACATTTATACAAACTAAGACGTATATATGCACACACACACACACACACACACACACACACATATATATATATATATATATATATATATATATATATATATATATATATATATATATATATATATATATATTAATTCTTTTAGAATTAAGATCCAGTTTGACAGGAATATATAGATTATTATTATTATTATTATTATTATTATTATTATTATTATTATTATCATTATTATTATTATTATTATTATTATTATTATTATTATTATTTTTATTGATATGGATATTGAAAGAATGAAATCTGTGTATTTGTGTATTTGGAAATGAAATCAACTTATTGTAGTAGAAAAGAGGTAATTAATAGAATAGCTGTAAGCAATAAAGATTGCAATGGATGTGCTAAAGATTAGGGAAAGATTATTGAGCGATCTCCCCTTTATGATAGGGAAGTTTGGTTATAGAATGGAAAGGAAGGAACAAGTTTTGATGATCTTTATATAAACTGTTTCCATAGTACCTTCGTCATATGGAGAGCTGAATGAGTAAAAAATGATGGGTTTTGATATAAAATAGTAGAATAATTTTTCTTATTTTTTGTATAAATATATCGTAAAGGAATTTTGTAAGAAATGTAGGTACGGTCACGGGATTGGATGAAGGCTTAACGTTGGGTCTTCAAAGTAATTACGTAGTGAGTCATCTATCTTTAAAATAAAATCTACGTAAAAACAAATACGCCTCTTCTCCTACTGAGAAGAGAGAACATTTCAATGTTGTAATGGACTTAGTTTCATATTAACGCTCTCCTATCTTGCGCGTGTGTGTGTGTGTGATTTTTATTTCATTTATTTATTTATTTATTTATTTTGTCAAATACTTCATAGTTTCATTTAGATTTTTTTATATGTAAAACTGTCAGTTGTGAATTTAGAACCAATAACGCCATGCTAAAGTAACACTCATGTATAAAGTATTGAGATATGAATGAAATGTCATGTAAAATTTCATATCCTCATTACGGAACGGAATGAACCCATATACTATTCATCCTAATCAAAGTGGTTAAACCGTACTGTAACATTCCTGGCTTTTTGTAAAAGTCTTTCGTAAGACCTTCGCATTTGGTATGCAGTGTGTGGGGCATGGCACTCGCCACTTGTAAAATGCGACTCTTCCACTGGAATAACAATGTCCAGTGTTTTCCGATATGAGATATTTAGAAGGAACTTTGGATGTTGAGTCCGAATAAAATTCACAGTGATGAGTATGCTCATAATCTATATTAAGTAAAATTCATTGTATATCTTTACCTATTTGTTTGTGCATTCAGTGTGACAATACACCGATCTCTTTATGGCTTAATTCGCATTTAGCAGGAATGTTCATCAAATTATCTTTGAAAAGTTTAACCAAACATCTTTAAAATATCAATACAAATATATCAAAAGGGTGTATTCAATTTATCCCAGCATTAAATTTTCTGTATCTTGATACATATAAGAATTCATTTGTAAATTACTTAAATCTAAATGTTAGAATTACGTGTGTGTGAATCATATTATACGTATCTAAATACTTCGAAAAACATGCATAAAAACAGGGTTTTTTTTAATCAACTCATTTATCAATACTATTTCTAATATGTTCAAGAGGTTTTCTTGCTAGTGTTCGGAGTTTGGTGATATTTAGTAGCTGAATATTTTTACCTTGTCGTAACTGAATAAAAAAGAGAAATAATAGGTCAAAGGTCAAAATGAAAGCTTCAGAATAATTATCTGAGAAATATTTCGATACGGAGCCTGCTGTTTCGGATAGTCTTTTGCTCAAAAAGCACAAAAAGTTCATTTTTAGGATAGTAGACAGTGTAGACTAATGTTAATCCAGCCATTGCGTTGTTGAGCAATGCACTAGTCGGTAAAATAATTTGACTTATTTTTGGTTAATAGAATACATTCGGTTATTGATTCGAAATTTATTTTCTTTACAGGTAAGTGTGCAACTAATTTTAGTTGTGGACATAAAGATAACCACGGAAGGTAAGGTTAATTAAGTTAACATATGGTCGTTTTAGTTTTTAAGGATTATTGTGATCGTATTTGATGATTATAGAGTTTTTTTTATACTATTTTGCTAATCGAGTCAATTTAATGTAATTGACATTTCATATTCATTCTCTTTTTAATAGAGTAGTTAACTAAACACTTTTCTCGTGTTGTATTCGTTCGTCAACAAAGTGATAGTATACCCTTGAGTAAATTGAAATAGTGATTCTCGGCAACATGTGTCCAGAAAATCACTCTTTATAAAGTGTGTCAGCTCACTATAATGGTGAACATCTTGACTGCGAACAAAGAGACCACATGACCAGGTTCATTAAGGAACGGTATCTTCGATACCTATGTATTTCCAATTCAGAATTCAAGATAAAGGAATCTCAAACAAAGTTTCGTCGATATAGACTTCCAATTTATTGAGTGTGTATGTATAAAGCGTTAGTGCAGGTCCATTTGGGTGTTTAATACACAACAGGCCTTTCATAAATATAGCGTCTGGCTGACTGGGCCATCAAACAGTACTATATAGTCACTTGAAGGGGAAAGTTCACTGAGGTTTTAAACAGTTTGTAGCATTTCGTACTGGTTATTTTGTTAGAATTGATTGATCAATCTTCTGGTTACAATATATTCACGAAAGCTTGATACAGCATACCTTCGTAAAGGGATAGGGACATTAGTTATCTCACGCGGTGCACTGTAGGCACTACTAAGATGGCTTTGCAGCGTTGCTTTGGCCCTTAAATGCACTTGCTTTGTATCCTTCTACTTTAACTCCTTTCCATCTTCTTCTCTCTTCTTTGGCTGTCCAACCTCTCTTTCTTCATTGTGTAAATTCTGGATTTCCTCGGTTGTGCTTCGAATGGCTCCACAGGCCCTAGGGTTGGACTATATATTAAATATATATATATATATATATATATATATATATATATATATATATATATATATATATATATATATATATATATATATATATATATTTATTTATATATATATATATATATATATATATATATATATATATATATATATATATATATATATATATATATATGTAAATATATGTATATATATATATATATATATATATATATATATATATATATATATATGTAAATATATATATATATATATATATATATATATATATATATATATATATATATATATATATATATATATATGTATATATATATGTATATATATGTATATATATATATAATATATATATATATATATATGTGTGTGTGTGTGTGTGTGTGTGTGTGTGTGTGGGTATATATATATATATATATATATATATATATATATATATATATATATATATATATATATATATATATATATATATATATATATATATATATACTGTATATATATGTTTATAAGTATAATTTTTTATTATGCTCCTGAATAATATTCCTTTTATAGTGACAATATTGATAGTTTTTTTTTTCTTTCTGGAAATATCTAGTTAATTTTGGCTCATGTGTATCAGGGTAAGACGTTTGCTATTCTTTTACAGTTCGCTTGAGCCTCGATCACCATTCCCATATCAAATGCGGACGGTGAACGTATTTTCTCTATAGTAAACTAATATACAATTGTTGCTTTTATAGTTCTTCCGCTGCACAGAGATTTTACCAGGTTCAATCTTTCCACGGACATCCTTTGATTTGTAAATAAGGATCCAGTCATTAAAAGATTTATCAGCAACAAAAGAAGAATACAAGTTTGAACATTTCAGGTGTTAAAGAAATTGATAAGAATAAAGATGATAGGTTATCTGAGTTATCCAGAGGCAGATCATACAACAGAGAATTGAGGATCTTTAGAAGCAGAAGAGAGACGAATTTAGAAAATAATACAAGTTAGTTTAATACTTATATATGTTTGTAGTGGTAACTTATGGTTCTAAAGATTTTTTTTCATATGTACATTACATCTACGTTCTTTCACAAGCTATAACGAACCATACATGATTAATATATGAAGTGAATTAATAACCATGAATAAAGTTTATAGTATGATTGAAAAAGAATATTGGTCGGCTGTTCGTTCTTTTTCGATTACCCTACCTTATGTAAAACAGATGTTCTTGGGTTGGCAACCCGTAAAGGAAAACTAATCTGACAGAAGCAAAGCCAAAGTAAGTGAAATTCATGGGCAAAACCCATAGATTTTCGCCTAGGCCTATCCATAGAAATGCACTCTTGTATAAAGTCAGGAAATATGTATCAAGTTCGTTCGTGTAGATTGCCATGCCTATAGCATGACACGGGCTCGTGTCGTTGGACAGCCCGTAGAATGTATCAAGAAACAAGCTGAGGGCTAATGAAAATATTTCATAATAACCAAATATTGCCAAAATCTATGGAAAATAATTTTGGATTTAGCATTTAACACGATGAAATTCTTTCCTTCGTAAATAAATTATTTCTATCCTCGCAATTTGTTCATAGAATACTCCAATATTTTTATCATTCGATCAGTGCAAACATCCTCATTTCTCTTCTCCAAGCGAGACCTGAATTTACCAAGACCCGGATGTCATAAGGCAAGCAGTCTCAGTCGGAAAGACATATCCATCAGTAAACATTAGGGTGTTTTCATCATCAACAATTCCGAGTCAAGACTGAATTAAGTTATTTTAATCTGTTTAAATCAAAGGCAAAAATAATGGATATTTGTCTTAATTAACGAGAATAAAAGTGACCATTTGTTACCTTGAAATGGAGGAAAACTTTTGGGAAAAAGATATAACAGAAACAGGCTAAGAAATCATTATAATCATACCGTTTATATCTATTTATTGTTACATTAGGCTTATAATAATACTTCTTTCTCTTTAAAAGTTATTCTGTTACGCAATATTTTTAGCAGGACTAAAAATCGACTGTCTTTGACATATTTCTATTGGAAGCCATTTATAAAGAGCTTTTATGAACATTCTGCCATATCATTAGAGCGTCTTTGACTTCTATTCATGAAGTGCCATACTTCTAGCATTAGAGGTTCTTTGACCTTTGTTTTAAGGTGCCATACTTGTAGTATTAGAGGATCTTTGATACCTATGTTGAGGTTCTTTACCTCTAGTATTATACGCTCTTTGACTTCTATATTAAGGCTCCTCACCTCTAGTATTAGAGGTTCATTGACCTCTATTTAGTATCTCTTTATCTGTAGCATTAAATGGCCTTTGACATCCACTTTTAAAGTGCCCTACTTCTAGTATTAGAGGTTCTTTGTCCTTTATTTTGAGGTGCCATACATCTAATATTAGAGGCTCTTTGATCTCTCTATTGAGGTTCTATACCTCTATTATACAAGGTTCTTTGGCGTCTTTTTAGTAGCTCTTTACATCTAGCATTAGAAGGTCTTTGACATCTACTTTTGAAGTGCCATACTTTCAGCATTAGGGTTTTTTTTTTTTTTTTTTTTTACCTTTATTTTAAGGCGCCATACTTCTAGTATTAGAAGCTCTTTTGACCTCTATATTGAGGTGCCATACTTTCAATATTAGAGGCCCTATGACCTCTATATTGATATTCCTTACATTTAGTATTAGAGGCACTTTGCCCTCCATATATATGCTCCTCACCTCTAGTATTAGAGGCATTTTGACCTCTATATTGATGTTCCTCACCTCTAGTGTTAGCGGTACTTTGACCTCTAAATTGATGTTTCTCACCTCTAGTATTAGAGGTTGTTTGACCTCGATTTAGTAGCTCTTTACCTATAGCATTACAGGATCTTTGACATCTATTTCTGAAGTGTCATACATCTGGCATTAGAGTTTCTTTGACCTATATTTTGAGGTGCCATACTTCTAGTATTGATGGCTCTATGACCTCTATATTAATATTCCTTACCTCTAGTGTTAGAGGCTCTTTGACCTCTATATTGAAGATCTTTACCTCTAGTATTGGAGGTTCTTTGATCTCTATTTAGTAGCTCTTTACCTCTAGCATTAGAAGCTCTTTGATATCTATTTTTAAAGTACCAAATTTCAAGCATTAGAGCCT
>NC_090727.1:50602575-50605075 GCF_036898095.1 Palaemon carinicauda
AGATGAAGATATAGGCATATGAATAATAAATGAGCTATGATGCTATTAAATAAATAAAGTCTGATCAGTACTGAAAATATAAAAAGCTAGAATTTAGCTAGAGAAGTCATAATGATGCCTAAATAAAAATAACCCGCAGAGATAAAGAAAATAGGTTAACTAAAAATAGGATGCCAGAGTCTGTCAAAAGAGACAATAATGCAGTTCAGATGAAGGAAAATACAAGCACACTAATTAATTAATACTACTCCGGATAAAATAACTCATCTGAATGGCGGGTAATGACTTCTAAAATAAAGGAGTAGAGATTACAGTTAGGTAATCAGAAAGGGGCAAACATTTACCATAAGGAGCATAGAAATAGGGATAGATGAGAAATAGGCAGAGATTAGCCATTGCAGGCGATAGGTTAGGCAGAAAAGAATAGAAACATCGGCGCCAGAGAAACTGCCCAGAGAAACTGTCAAAAACTTATTAAAACTTTTTAAATACCGGTATGAATCATGAAATATTACCTATCAGCCAACGCCCCATAACGAACACGGTGAGTGTTAAATGAATCAATAAGACTCCTTATAAATCTCCCGAGATATATTACCCAATGAGGATAGAAGTTAGACTAGTAGATCATCATAAGTAGAATATAAATGACATGTCTATCCCGATAATAAATAATGTTTGGCTCGATTATTGAGGAGTAAAATATTGTAAGTACCATGGTCAAAGAAT
Source organism: Palaemon carinicauda (assembly GCF_036898095.1). Lineage (NCBI taxonomy): Eukaryota > Metazoa > Arthropoda > Malacostraca > Decapoda > Palaemonidae > Palaemon > Palaemon carinicauda. The sequence continues at coordinate 50,603,305 of NC_090727.1, forward strand.
ACAAGCCATTCACGGCTATTAGCATTTTGAAGAATGTTAAAAATTAGAGTGAAGTCGACGAGCTCACTCAGCTCCTCTTAACTATTGACAGAATGATGATCTAGAATTTGGAGACAGAAAGAATAAGCCTATAGAATGATGCTACTAAGTTTAGTAAGAATATAGAGCCATAAAAATAATAAAACTAGTCTAGAATAGGGAGAATAGCAGGATAAAGAGCCAGATTAAAGAGTGACCCATCCCTAGATTTGAATAGGGTAAGTAAACAGAGTAGATAGATTTAAGATATGTAGAGAAATAAGGGTTAAAGTGGAAATCCTGCTCCACTAAGTTTGACAGATGTAAAAGATTTTTTTTGGAATGATAGGATCTTAGGGATAATAAGCAGTATTTGCTAAATTACCCAAGCCTTAAAATAAAGTTAACCTAAAAATATGTAGTGTGCAAATGAAATAGAAGGCTATAAATAATGAAGAGAAATGAATTTTGATCCTACATTACCTTAACCCGATCTCTTAACCAGGAGTTATAAAAATAATGTGTGAAGCCTCATAAATATAAAAAGAAATGTCTCATTAAAAGGGTAAAACCCGAAGAAGGGTAATGAATCATGAGAGTAGTCTTAAATTAAATGAAAATAACCGAGTAGGATAGATTATCCAAATAATGGTCTAGAGAAGTTTAAAAATTTGTTTAGGGCATAGAGTATATGTGCTTATTGCTCATAAGAATGATTGTGATTTTACAGTCCAAGAAGGACTATTGTGGATGAAAGAATAAAAGGAATCTTAGGAGCCTTAAAGTACTGGATGTTTGTCCAGGATAAATCACTTTATTGGTAGGTTTATGATGATAAAAGAAAGATTATTTAAAAGGACAGGAAGATGTTAAAAGGAAATATAACTACCAATATTTTGTTTCAGTTGTCAGGCAGGAGACCTAGAAATAGGAAGAATTAAAATAGAACAAGAGAAACCAAAGGTTAATAGGAATGATGTAGGTGACTTACTCCCAAAATAGGAATCATATAACAGGATTGCATATTGCTTAAAGGAATACATACAAGGAATAGGGAGAAATACTTGTTCATGAATAGAAATTCCTGGCATACTAACAAAATACTAACAAAAACTCATGCTTAAGTTAGTAGGACATCCAGTAATCAAAGACTGCATTTAGTGATGAAATAAATTTTTGACCTAAGATAGATGTTTGAGATTGTAAAATTAAAGCCTACATATAAGAAGTATAAAGGTCATATAAGGGTAAGAATCCTTTAGAAATTACGATTGCATTTTCTCAATCCCATAGTGGTGGTACCAATGGACTACCAGGGACTCTGTTCCCAGAACTTGACGAATGATAAAAACATACTGGTCTACATAGAATTTGATTTACCAAAGAAATGGTTGATGAGTCTGTAACAGAATAATTTGAGACCAGGATAAATAACTAGACATTTGTGTCTATAGATATTCTCTTGAGAAAAGCTCCCGAAGTTACTAGAGATTAATGAAAACTGTGCAATATTTTTCTTGTAGTAAGAAGGGTGAAATAAGCCATGATAAGTCAAGTTAAAATAGAGAGAAAAAAAAAAAGGGGGGGGGCAAATAAAAAAAAAAAATAGCAAGGGGTTGAGGATGTCCTGCGAACTATATATAGACCAACATAGAAGACTAATAACAATTACTTAAAGAGAACGAATTTACTTTGAAATAACTCGGTATATAGGAAAGAGATTTTTTTTGTTAGGTAGATTTAAGAAAGACTA
>NC_090727.1:50612123-50627123 GCF_036898095.1 Palaemon carinicauda
AATCAGGGCATCTTTTTTTATGACCACTTCGCTTTACCTAGTTTTACAAAAAAAAAAAAAATAAATAAATAAATAAAAAAATAAAAACTCGAATATTTCTGGTCATCTGTAGTCAGAAATACTGGTTATTTAAAGAACAATCATAATTGCAAGTGCTCATTAACCTAATGAAATAGGAAAGAACAACCTTGTTAGAGAGAGAGAGAGAGAGAGAGAGAGGAGAGAGAGAGAGAGAGATGAGAGAGAGAGAGAGAGAGAGAGAGAGAGAGAGAGAGAGAGAGAGAGAGAGAGAGAGAGAGAGAGTCTCCCTGCAATAACAGATCTTGAGGATATTCTGACACTTACACAATAGAACAGGATTCTGAAACTGGTAGAATTAAAGATGTAAATCATTTGTGATCGTTTTAATTCTCGTTGAATTAAATACAAATGGGATGATAAATGAAACAGGTTCGAAGGTTATGTAGTCTCGAAGAAGCTTTGCATTTTCGACAGCATTGCTTGACGATATCTTTGTCCTGACTTGCAAATTGACCTAGAAATTACATGAAAACGAACTGCAAAAATAATTATACATGTACACGCGTCCATATCTTCATTAATATTTGTTGGATTTTGAAAAAAAAAAAATGCCATTCTTTGAAATATGAATATATATTTTAGGAAAATAGAGAAATATTTTTGAAAAAGTAAACTTTGACTTCAACGATTATGTTGAGTGAAGTCGGTGTCAATGAAATGTCCTATAAGTAAGTTGAAATGGCTTTATATTTTTCATTTATCAATTGGATTTTGTCAAACTTGGTAGGTCTATAGTTTGCCATATTAACATATTTACATATATTTAAGGAATTATTAATAAATAATGAAAAATAATATATTAAAGAAGTTGACCTGAAGTACTAAAACTTCAAACAAAAGACCGAATCGCATATTATAATTAAAAATCAAATTGCGAGATTATTGTATGTTTCTGGTAGTAGCAGAGTTTGAAAAATTACTAAATTTAGTGACTAGTTCGGAGCTACAAACATAATGAATCAATTTCTTATAAATGATATATCTATCAGCATATATATCTTGAATAAATATGTTTTTGTTTTCTAGAAAAAAAATATCCGTTGGAAAATTGGTTAATTGTGTTTTTATGGGGAGTTGGACACGAAATGTTTACTAATATTTTTGTAAGAACACTATGAGACAATATAAAACATGTAAAATAGACCGTAAAAGAAGATGAAAAAAAAATGTAAAGAGAAATAATAAGTCTATAAAACAGTCTAAGGCAAACGAGTAGACATGGATTAAAAAAGAAATAAGTAGAGCACAAACACAGTAAAAATACGGACAAACACAAAACACGGGTATGTGATCATCAGAAAACCAATCATTCGAAGTACCTGAATATCCAATGTGAATCCAATTATTGCAGTTGTTGATTCCCCTTTTACCTCACTACCTATAGTGTCTTAAAATACATCTGGTTTTTCAAAGTTACAAATACATTCAGTTTTCCTTCATTCGATGTTGTAGGCTACATTGTGGAAAATGTGTAAAATGTCGATTTTCGAGACAGGAAATCAAATGCGGCCATCGTATATTTTCTTTTAAATGTAAGTATATCACAAAGTGTGAAGTGTTCAGCTATTTTCAGGATATTTCGCATTCATTGCAATATCAGGTCAAGGTTTACACGTCAAAAACACGTTTTTTTCCAAAAAAAATCAACTTAAAATACACATATATACCGCACACACACACACACACACACACACACACACCATATATATATATATATATATATATATATATATATATATATATATATATATATATATATATATATACATATATTTATATATTTATATATTTATATATATGTATTCAAATATACGTGTATATACAGTATATACGTATATATCTCAGCATGCCAAATGTCTTTTAAATCCAAGTATATTTATAAAGATATACAACCGTGTATATCTTCATTTTTTTTTTTTAGGTAAATTATCAGGTTTTTAGTATTACCCCTTTCACTTATGAGGAGTCGATTAATTTTTGTCATTTAGCTTTCCAACTATTTTAACATTATATCTCAGAAAAGTAGCAAACTCTATTTGCCTTTGAAAAAAAAAAATAAAACCAGTTATCTTCATTTCTTAATATCATGACATGACTCAAATAAATTTCATCTCTTCATAAGTAAAACACGTTCTATTACTTCCTTTTTTATACAAAACTTTAGCGACAGTTTTATAATAATAATAATAATAATAATAATAATAATAATAATAATAATAATAATAATAATAATAATAATAATATACTTAGGGCTAGGGGACAGTGTTAAGTATATTATTTCTTAGAAGAAATGAAATGCATATAAACCCCATTCCATGTTACGAAAGACTCTTTATATATAAGCATTATAAGAACTGAAACTACTGAAATTTTTACAATACTGATTCGCCGATATAGTTTTAGGCTTAGGAGTGAAATGAGTCAATTGTTTACGTTCATATACTGATTAATAGTTAGTCTCCTGTCAAACCTATTAATATACAGAGACGAGAGCATTGTCTGATTTCTTGGCCTCGGACGGGAGGAGAAAATGAACGATGAAAAGAGTAGAAGGGTTTGGTAGGTTTCTTCCTATGATGAAAATGGCATTAACTAAAGAGCGAGACGATCAAAGGAACATCGGAAGTAGGAAATAGGAAGGAAAAAAAGAAGAAGAAAGGTAATCACTTTCGGGTCTAAAGAGAAAATCATTTGAGACCCTTATTTTCGTTTCTGATTTCCGGTTTTAATCTTTGAATGTTGGTTGGAGACTCGCCTATAGGATATGTTCAAGTTTGAACATTAAAAGACCCATTCAATGAGGGAAAGGAATAGCATTTCTGTAAGATACAAAACTGCCAGGAAGCTTTTGATAAGTATACACAATATAGCGTTTTCCTGGAGCTTTGTAATGTTCCTTTTAAGAGGAGATTATGCAAAATAATCGCGTCCTTGAGGACTGAATTCCTGTTATATTCGGAAGTTGACGCGGGATTTCATACGATTATTTTTTCTTGTTTAATCTAATTTAGTTTTATTTGGGCATGAATACAGAGCGTAACAAAACGTATTTAGAAATTAGGAAATTTGATAATCAAGAAATTACAATCGATCAAATATCTTATCTGGAAATGTTTAGCTTTCCTTTAAATGAAGATATACAGTATGTCGATTTTCAGATCAGAATTTATTCAAATTTAAGTAATAATAAAAAATTTTGAGAATTTTGTTTCGTAAAGTTAATCTCTAACGCACTCCTCTAAAATTTGTGAAATCTTAGTAAATATTGGCTTATGAACCCTTTCATTTATGAGCTTGTGACTTTTTAATGTAGAGAAAGAAAAATTTAACACAATAACATTTACTTTTCCCGTCACAAACTGACACATCCCTGCTTGACGATCTGCTGGACTGAGGTTCGAGTCACACTAAAGCTCGATAGACTGTTGTAGTATTTCTAACCTCACCATCCTTGTGAGCTAAGTTTGATGGAGACCATAGGCCTACCTGCAGGGTCATCAGCAGCCATTGCCCACCCCTTCCCTGGTTCTAGCTTTGGTGGAGAAAAGGCTCGGTTGCTGATCATATGTATATTTGGCCAGAGTCCATTATCATTGTCACTGTCTCTTGTCTCCGCCGTTCATGAGTAACCATTAAACCTTTAAACCTTACGTAGATATGTCTTTTCCTTGTTGGAAGAAATACATTCCGAGTTAAAAAAAATTCTATTAAATTAAATTGTCTTGCACTGACCTTCTAAGTATCCAATCTATTACCATCGCTTGTTTACCTATTGCCTCATCATTTGTCGTGTGCCTGAAAGTACCCCCTTTTTTTTAATGTTGATAACATTGGTGAAACGAACTTTCACCCAAGTGAGACCTTGGGTGAAAAGAAATATTTTTCCCTGAATTAAATCTAAAAAAAAAAAATTATTACCTCTCATTCTTTTTCGTTAATAAGTAGATGGTATTAACAAGACAAGAATAATTTCATTGATTTTTATCACCAGTTTTGCAATAGTAAAATCGTTAATAACTAAATACAGAATTGGAATCTATTAGAGAGAGAGAGAGAGAGAGAGAGAGAGAGAGAGAGAGAGAGAGAGGAGAGAGAGAGAGAGGAGAGAGAGAGAGAGAGAGAGATTCTGACATTTTAGCAGCCTCTTCATCTGTTTATACGCTTAAAGCTCATATTCTTGGTGATTCCTTTTAAGAAGCACCCTCCTTTGATCAGATCCCTATTTAAAATAGCTCTCTCTCTCTCTCTCTCTCTCTCTCTCTCTCTCTCTCCTCTCTCTCTCTCTCCTCTCTCTCTCTCTCTCTCTCAGTAATTTCCTAATTTAATCACCTTTCTCTTTTTAAGTAACTTTTTATTTGAGTAACAGCCCATCTCAAGTAACTTACTCCTTTCAGTAGTTCTTCCCTCCTGTAACTCTTCCGAGCACCTTAGCAGTAACTTCCTCCGTAGTGAGCGTGAGGCAGGTATCGTCAACAGTTCACCACAAAAACTTTAGGACGTTAAAGGACCGATAGTAAAGTAGAAGGTTGAAAAAGGATGGAACAATTTTTAACCTTTTACTTTACTACGTCCCCGCATACTTTCATCCAGCTACCTTCTCAACCTCTTTACTTTGACTTTACTCTGCAACTGCTGAGTTCCCCTATTACGTTGCACAACACCTCACCCAAGCCACTCGGCCGCAATACTTGGACATAAAAACCAAATTTCATACATTCCATAAATTCTTCAGTTAACTTCTCTCTTTTAATTTAAATTCCCAGCCTTTTAAGGAACTTCATGGCGGCACCTTTGCCCAATTCCATTTTGCCATTTGGTCCTACTGTCCATATTTGGGCAGAGAGAGAGAGAGAGAGGAGAGAGAGAGAGAGAGAGAGAGAGAGAGAGAGAGAGAGAGAGAGAGAGTTTCTTTTTTGCTAACCAATACATATTGATACAATAAAAAGGTATGATAATTCTAATTATAGAAATTGGATTTATTTAGATGAATATAATTCCTGTGCATTACATTGTTTTGGTTATTTGTACATGCATATCAGTATTTGTACTTCTTCTTCTATGGGATCTCATATATTTCCTCCTCATTAAAGCCAGACTTCCTCATGACAATCCACCACTTCACCAGTTACAAAATAAAACCAATTGATATCTGTAAATAGCAAAACAAAAACGCAACCTGAGCAATGACAGATATATTTGCTCTGGTTCTAATCCCAAGTAACAATGTCCCAAATAGGAGTTTGCGAAATAATTTGTAAGGAACCACCTACCATGATCCAAAAATCACCATCTCTATGAAAATAGATAAAATCATGAAAAATATAAATCTAGGTCTGAGTGCCAATTCTAATGTACAGTCTTCCATTTATTTCTTTTGCTATTCCCACATTTTCATTTTTAACACAGTATCGAATGCTCTTAATCTCCTCTGATCAGTAGATCAACCTAAGTGGTTTTGGTTAAGCTGCACACCTGTTGCTCAAAGGGGAGTTTAATCCTGGCGCCGGTCAGTAATTTGGTATTTCATTAATTGCATTATTTTCAATATTACTGATATGGTGGAAACTGGATGAAATCGTTAAAACTATACACAACCTCAAAGTGTTATAATGTATATGATAGATGAAATGCCATCTGGGAATTTGATCACATGTTTTAATTAAAAATAAAGTTCATTAATATTATAAAACAGGAGTTTTAAGTATCGTAGGGTAATGGAAAGTGTCTTTATCTTCATACGAACAGTAACTTATAACTAATATTTTAAGGTTTTAGATAACATAAACTCCAACGATATACTTGGTACAAATCAAACTCTCCATATTTGATAAGGATACGAAACGCTAAACGTTTCACTAGATTAGCAGAATCTTCGTAATGCCAAAGACCTATCATTTGTTGCCTACACAAAAGATAAGAAGCTTACAATTGAAGTATAAGTTAGTTTCAACATCATTTTTACTTATCAAACAATGTATTATTATAGAATGATATTTTGAATTCAACTTTTGTTTTCTGATTACACTTTACTGTCTCTACCCTGAGAACTACTGAATTATCAGTTTTCTCCATATCCCTTATGTTGAATTTGATTTATCCTCTTTTTTTTCTGTTTATCCCCTTTTACTTTTAAGATCGTTTTATGTACTGAATGTTACATAATCCTCCTTTTTATTCGTCCCCCAATATAAGAAGTGCCTTTAACTTGATTTCTTATGGTCAGAAACCTGTTCAATAATGTAGGCGAGGCATTTTGAATCCTAATAAATTTTGAAAGATGATTTACTGGCAAACCTTTCATAAAATTAAAGGTATATTTCTGCCACCACAAAATACACTAAAGGTATATCTCGGCCACCACAAAATACACTAAAGGTATACCTCTGCCCCCACAAAATACACTAATATTTTGGTAATCACTTGGCAACAATATATGATCTCAACAACATCCTCCCTTAAAAAAAAAAAAAAAAAAAAAAAATAGAATGAATTTTCATGTTTTGTTGGGTCTGATAAGTAGATCTATATTTGTTATTTTGTGTGTCATCTCATGTCTAGTATGTCCTTAATCAGTTCATTAATATAATTCTGTACATTGTTATTTAATTTTCTTTACATCAGTCAATCATCTATTTGTTGATTTAACTATTTATTCATCCTATTTATGTCCGAAGTGGGAGTGTTCCCTTTTTAATCTTTTCAGTTTCGCAGTAGGCACTAGAAGATAAAGCATAAAAAAATGTATTCTCACAGTACATTGCCAATAGCTTTTTAGATGGCCTTGAATTACCAGGAGGTATTCAATCATAGTTTACATTCTGAAAATATATAAGGTAAACGATTGATTAACTAATTTTGAGTTTTCTGGCATCCTGATATCGAATGTCATTGACGGTAATGTTATTTGTCATAAATAAAGAATAAAAGAAACTTCAATAAAAAATCATAAGAGCGAAGATGTCGTTTAACAAAGTTAAATAGCTTTCAGAAGACCTGTTTAACAAGGACAATACCAAACAGAGAATCAACTATATATCTATATAGTCCATCCCGGAAATGTATTTTCGATGAATGTAATTCAATCAGCTGCCTTTTTTTAATTTTTTTCAACAATCCCCAACACTAAATTCACGCGATGTTAACCCAGCCATAAACAGCAAACGGAAGTGAGCTATGCACCAATGCATTTTCGGAAATCACTGAGGAAATTGAATTAGCTTTGACGCAAACCGACCGAACCTTTTGGGCCGTTCAGATTCTGACTCTTTTGGGTGAGTATTTACTCAGGCAACTTGAAAGGTTCAGTCATTTAACAAAACGCGATTCCTGATTCCCCAGTTAGGTAAACTGCGTAAGTTGTGCCAGAGCAAGGCCTTGTCCAAAGTCTTCCCCTTCTCTCTCTCTCTCTCTCTCTCTCTCTCTCTCTCTCTCTCTCTCTCTCTCTCTCTCTCTCTCTCTGCCTGATTCGGAGACGGACTCGAACTCTGCTTGATAAATGAAATATTGCAGAATATTACAATCGCTCTGATGGGATTGTCACATTCATGTGAGTTTCCGAATGAAATTACTCTGGAGGATGAGGAAGAGGAAATGAAACTTGTTTTGCACAACTTATCATCAACATAATCAGTCATGTAGCAATAATTAACACAGGAATAACAACAAAAAAATCTCCCCTATAAGATAAAGAGCAATTGTTTGGATAAACACACAAACACACACACACACACACACACACACACACACACACACACATATATATATATATATATATATATATATATATATATATATATATATATATAAAATTGGTGTGATATATCCTTTGCACAGATAATAATAAAACGAAGCATTTCCAAATGTTATATGCGAATACTCTCATTTCAGGTCTCCAGTTTCTCAATAAACTCTCTTACCTGATCCCTTGCTAAATATTATAAATGGGAGATAGTCTTGAGGGGTTCAAATGGAAATCATTATCCTTTTAACACATATGAGCACATATGAGCCAATCTCAAAATGTTACTCTCTCGAATTAAAGGCTTAATCATATTATTTCTCTATTTTCTATGTGATAGATGCAAATCGAATGAGCTTTTTTTTATTTTAATATTTTCATGGAAATAATATTCTATCCCGACAGTTCACTGAAGACGACATTGGAGATGTTTACGGATCCAAAAGTTGAAATAATTTCTCATTTCCATTTACTGTAACATGACATGTTTTCTTTCCTGACAATGGTATATAATTTTGAAAATCTAGAATTGTTTACTTTCTTGGTTTAGGAACTATGCTTACTAGAGTACTCATGTATATATATATATATATATATATATATATATATATATATATATATATATATATATATATATATATATATATATAAATATATATATATATATATATATATATATATATATATATATATATATATATATATATATATGCATATATATGTATATATATATATATATATATATATATATATATATATATATATATATATATATGTATATGCATATATATGTGCATATATATATATATATATATATATATATATATATGCATATATATATATAATATATATATATATATATATATATATATATATATATATATATATATATATATATATATGAGAGAATGGAAAATGGCTGTCTGCTAAAGGTGATGAATGCAAGAGTTGATGGGAGAAGTACAAGAGGAAGGCCAAGGTTTGGGTGGATGGGTGGTGTGAAGAAAGCTCTGGGTGATAGGAGGATAGATGTGAGAGAGGCAACAGAGCGTGCTAGAAATAGGAATGAATGACGAGCCATTGTGACACAGTTCCGGTAGGCCATGCTGCTTCCTCCGTGAACTTAGATGACCGCGGAGGTAGCAGCAGTAGGGGATTCAGCATTATGAAGCTTCATCTGTGGTGGATAATGTGGGAGATTGGGCTGTGGCACCCTAGCAATACCAGCTGAACTCGGCTGAGTCCCTGGCTAGGCTGGAGGAACGTAGAGAGTAGAGGTCCTCTTTTTGGTTTTTTCTTTGTTGATGTCGGCTACCCCCCAAAATTGAAGGAAGTGCCTTGGTATATATATATATATATATATATATATATATATATATATATATATATATATATATATATACATATATATATATATATATATATATATATATATATATATATATATATATATAAATATATATATATATATATATATATATATATATATATATATATATATATATATATATATATATATATATATATATATATGCATGTATATATGTGCTTATATTTATGAATATATATATATATATATATATATATATATATATATATATATATATATATATATATATATATATATATTCTCAGTGGTAAAAGGGAGGGTTTGTATATCGCTACGATCAGCAAAACTATACTAGTAAGTGCCACCCATACTAAGTTGGTTTCTTTAGGGGAAGCAGTTGACTACGTTGTGATAATAATGTCCAAACCCCAGACATGAATAAGGATGTGTCTGAGGCCTTTTTTCTACATTGAATTGGAAACAGCCATATTTGCTGTTGCTTATATATATATATATATATATATATATATATATATATATATATATATATATATATATATATATATATATATATATATATATATATATAAATATATATATATATATATAAATATATATATATATATATATATATATATATATATATATATATATATATATATATATATATATATATATATATATATATATATATATATATATGTGTGTGTGTGTGTGTGTGTGTGTGTGTGTGTATGCTTTACTTCACAAGGATCACGTGACTTGGTATACGCAAAAGCCAGTAGGAAATAATAAAAAGCTTTAGTACCAAGCGCTTTCGTGCATTTTAATACACTTCTTCAGGGTACAATAAAAAGTGAGATATAGTTGATGGACGTCAATAAGTAAAATGGGATAAAAAAAAAAAAAATTTGAACAGTAGAGAAATTATAGAAAAACATAGTCAGCTAACTAGCATTGTCAAACAATCAAACAACCCACAGCCAAAATTTGTACTTGAACGCAAACTGGTCATAAACACACAAAAAATGGTAAACACAAATTATATAATACTGAATTGTTGAACAATATTGGTCATGAGGAAATTATCTAATTTATATAAACCATCACTAATATTAAAAACACAATCTGACTTTATCTTTATAATACTTGATTCTATAATATTTCTCTTCACAATATCTTTACAAAATAGCAGCTCTTTAGAGTTCTTCCAGTCTATCAAATGATTATATTCATTCATGTGAACGAATAGTGCGTTAGACATATTACCAACTCGAACGCAGTATTTATGTTGATTTATCCTTGTTGCCAGCATTTTACCACTTTGCCCAATATATTTCAAATTACAACCACTACATGGAATTTCATATATGCAGCCTACACTATTACACGGAGAGTTCTTTATCAAAATACACTTTATAGTAGAAGAATTTCTAAAAACAACATTAACCTTAAAACATCTTAAAATTTTTGGTAGACAGAGAAAACTATCATTATACGGTAAAACTAATAAATTATCATGATTAAAAGATGTTACATTGTCAATTGCATAATAAGTTTTTTTGGCTTTTTGTAATGCTACGTCAACTAAGTATCTTGGGTACTTCAAATTAAAGGCAATTTCGTATATTCTTAAAAACTCATCATCTAAAAATTCTGGGCAACAAACTCTAAGAGCTCTCAAAAACATTGAGGAAAAAACAGAGAGTTTTACTTTAATATGGTGATTAGAATAAAAGTGAATGTATATATATGTTTGTGTGTGTGGATGTGTGTGTGTGTTTGTGTGTATGTATATATGCGTATGCATATACAGTATATGGTAATGTATAATATATATACATTTAAGTAGTTTTTTACATAGATACGAATGTTTCCTACAGAAAGAGAAATTGTGGTGGGAGGTGGAAGGAGAAGAGGGGGGAAGGAAAATGATTATATCCTTTCTTTTCTATGGAAAAAGACCGACTTATTCGATTCTTTAAAAGTTAAGAACAGGAAAACAATAAATTTTCCTCTCTTGCCTCTCTTGTCTCTTCATTGTTATATTTCCTAAAATGTAATAATAGTAAATGAAATTTGTTACATTTTCTAACCTGTAATAAACGCTCTTTAAATGTCGTGTTACAGTTCCTTATCTGTAATAAAAGTTGCTTGCACATTAGTGATAGTATATAAAGGCATGAAGGACTCTAAAAGCATCACTGCATAAGCTGCTTCATATGAAAAACTTCAAACGAAGTCATATTAGGAAAATGCAAGGGATTGGCGAACTGAGCCTGTTCTGTTTGAATGAATCTTTGAAAGAGTAATAGAATTATTCGAGTTTCTCTTAGCAACACTCGGTGACACTCGCTGTTTGAGAGACCAGGTCGACGGAAAAATAAATTTTGTCATAAATTGAATACTGATTGGATTGAGAAGACTCGGTAGTTTACAAAAGCAATTTTGTAAAATATTCGTGATTAATGGCTAGGAATATGTAAGATACACGGTTTGGAGGATAGTCCATTTTCACCGGAATATATATATATATATATATATATATATATATATTATATATATATATATATATATATATATATATATATATATATATATATATATATATATATTTATATATATATAATTTTTTTTTTTTTTTTTTTTTTGTGGGGCGGGGGTGTGGTTGGGGGAGGTTCGTTGACGGAATTTGGATAGTTAACATAATTCGCTTACGTAAAAAGGATCTTCAACGGCATTATAGTGAAAATTGTAAAAATTAAACACTTTCACTATCAATTATAAAACTAAAATCTTGTTTTTTTAATGTTATTATGTGTATAGTGAATCTTTTGAAAACGAAGAATTGGGGGATTCAAGTTTTACTATGTCTTATAAGGTAATAAACACCAAAACTAGTTAAGGACACATATATCATAACAAGCAATTTTAGAGGTACACTTGTGTAACCGAAGTTTGGTATATATGCAAAAAGAAGTTAATCATTTGCTGATTGATAGAAATGTAAAGAAAGGGAAAGAGTTTCTTTCACATAAAAAAATCACGAGACTTACTGGAGAATCGCCTCAACCACAAATTGCAATGAATTGCTTTGGGACCTGAAAAGCAATGGCAAATCCTGCGGCTTCTGAAAAATTATGGCAATGGATTTTTAATGTTACTTGTGTGATAATGAGAAACACCTTAAGGACGAGGAAGCAGAAGGTTATTAAAGCCATTGTTTGCCGTACCGTCAGAAACTTTATAAAAAAGATTAGAAAACCTCACGTGGACCTTGTGATAATTAAAAAAGCAAAAAACATATTATTATTATTATTATTATTATTATTATTATTATTATTATTATTATTATTATTATTATTATTATTATTAATATTTTATTATTATTATTATTATTATTATTATTATTATTATTATTATTATTATTATTATTATTATTATTATTATTATTATATTTATTATTATTAGCTATACTAAACCGTAATTGGAAGAGCAGGCTGGTAAAATCCTAAGGGCTCCAACATGGAAAAAAAAGCAAGCCCAGCGAGGAAAAAAATCAAGGAAATAAGGAAACTACAAGGTAAGTAATGAACAATTATAATAAAATATTTTAAGAACAGTAACAACATGAAAATAGATCTTTCCTATCTATGTATTACAAATCTTAAAAAAAAAAAAAGAGAAATATGATAGAATAATGTGCCTGAGTGTACCCTCAAGCAAGACAACTCTGGACTAAGACAGTGAATTCAGAATGTATTGTAAAGTTTAGTTTTTAAGAGTGATTACATGTTTTCATGATGGAGGTGAAGCTTATAGTAGATCTTTACCAAAAACTTCTTTTCTTCTGGTCCCAATGTCTATTCCTCATTTTATGAGGATAACATTAATCTTACTGTACCGAAAGTGAAAAAAAAAGAAAAAAACACACAAAGTAAGATCCAAGAATCATCATGCAATGTAAGAGCCATATCCAAATTCAAAGTTATGACCAGAGAAAGATTCATCTTTTTTTCCATACTATTCCAAAGAATGTTATAGCTCTTTGCTATATTTCTTCGACAATACTGGAATATTTGCTCTAAATTACTTAATCTAAATAAAAATCGTTATTATTATGATTTACAGAAATTCACTTTAGAAATCATGAGAAATACGCCAGTTGAGGTAGACTCGTCTGCTCTCACTTTAAGAGTTTTGGAATACATCTCCCCTATATAATAAAGAGCATTTGTCTGACTATACACACACACACACACACACACACACACACACACACATATATATATATATATATATATATATATATATATATATATATATATACATATACATATACATATATATATATATATATATATATATATATATATATATATATATATATATATATATATATATATATATATATATATATATATATATATCCTTTCACTCTTAGGTGAGAGGGGGTAATTCAAGGGGTACACCCGGAAACCACACTCTCCCAGAAGTTGCTGAACCTTTGGGTTGTAGTTAGGAAAAAGGGGAGGGGATAGGAAGGGTTGAATGTGTAGGTGCTTGCGCGTGTTTCTGCATATCTATTTACAGATTTAGAAGTCACTTTTGACAGCTCGAGTACACTAATTTTATAATACTAGTTGTAAAGCAAAAGTTTAACCAGGAAAGTTTCAAGTGCCTTGCACTGGATTTATGCTTCGATATACAGGTATCCTCATTTTTCGAGGGCGCTTCAACCTAATCTAGATATTCGCTTTTATTCCGGTAAATATATGTAAATACTGTCTTCTCATATACCTTGGCTAAATTGTTAGATACATTAGGGCAGGCAAAGTCTCCTGAACTTTTGCCTAAATGGTTATATATAATTCCTGCTTTATTGTCTATGTAAATTTATATTGAATTGCATATAAATACCAAGGGCGCGTGCAATAGAGGGTTAAACATGCACTTTCCATAAGTATAGCTGGAAAGAGATAGGCTCTCGACCCGAGAGCTTTTAAATAAACATGGTCACAGTTATATGGAGATGTGACCCCGACACGAATTACAAGTGGCATGAATGAAATATTAGAATATCATTGTTTACTACTGATTAACGAGTAAAAATTGTATTTTAAATATCAAATGGTCCGGTTCGACAAGGACTTTGGGACAAATTGGATTTTATAAACATTTGATGTTTTTTTTAATTCTATCTAAATTTCAGATATAAAGTCACGGATGGCGTTTGAAACAGTAATTCATTGATGTAGAAATAAGTGAATATATGAATAAATAAACGATTGGGTGAATAATTTACTGAAAACCAAAGTTTGACTATTATTTTTTCTTTTAGATTTTCATAATTGCGATTACAATTTGAAATAAAAAACTACTACTTTAATAGAAAGGTCATTTCTGAATCCCTATTGAAGGTGTCATTTATGTCTTATCCCAGCAAACAGGCTTAGACTGAAGTCTCCAAAGACAATAAATCCACAGACAAGACACTCGCGCGAAAGCATTACGAAACCATTTCTACTTCTCAAAGCTCATTTCCTTTCGAAATTGCTCTCTTTTCCAACTTTTGTTTCAGCTCAGCTCCTCCGAACGTGAGGGTCCTTGAGGAGCCAATACTCGGCCAGACGCTTCCGGGAATTCACAACACCAAGTCATGCTTTGCGTAATTCCCGTTTTCTATCGTAACACCAGGATTCTCTTTCCTACATCTTTCTATTAATTACTCTAGGACAGTTTGATAATTGCACATTTTAATTTGGTCACTAAGGTATGTGTTCATCGCTGCAATATGTCCCTTTATGGGGAGCAATTAAAAAAAAAAAAAAAAAAAAAAAATTATTTGATA